>NC_133324.1:772152853-772332853 GCF_042186555.1 Aquarana catesbeiana
ATTTATTTTACCTTTTATTTTTTATTTTTACACTTTAAAAAAAAAATTGTGTCACTTTTATTCCTATTACAAGGAATGTAAACATCCCTTGTAATAGAAAAAAAGCATGACAGGACCTCTTAAATATGAGATCTGGGGTCAAAAAGACCTCAGATCTCATATTTACACTAAAATGCAATAAAAAAAATTGTCATTTAAAAAAAATGAAAAAAAATGGCCCTTTAAGAGCTATGGGCAGAAGTGACGTTTTGACGTTGCTTCTGTCCTGCAGTGTCATGGAGACAGGTGGGGGCCATCTTCCCCTCACTCCTCTCCATGCACAGCCACAGGAAGGATCCGATCACCTCCGCCGCTGCCGACGGCTCCAGTAAGCGGAGGGAGAGGGGGGCCCTCTCCTGCCGCCGATAAAAGTGATTTCGCTGTGAATTCACCGCATAGACCACTTTTATCTTGTACCGGACCGCCGGCCGAACACGGGGATACAGGGGTTATGGCAGCTAACTGCTGTCATAACAACAATATCCGTCCTCAATGTAGGGACGTACATTGACGTGTGGCAGTCCGGAAGTGGTTAAAATGTTCTTTATTTCAGAAGTAATATACTTTGCAGCATTCGACAAGCTTTGCTAGGCGTTTTGATCATATGTTCTGAGAAATGTAATTTGGCTCAGTGCTATCAAACTTAAGCTAATAGAAACAAATTTATCTAGGTTACTCGCTTAAAAGAGTCTTTGTAGTATCTAAAGTGCATCTGATCTTCCATAATGTAGAGGGCACCCAAAGTAGGGCTTCTGTAACATAGAGGAAAAATTCCAGCTTTAGTGACATTTATCTTAAATAAGATAAAATTCAAATTAATGTTCATTTAGAAAAATAGAGAGTAAAAAGCAGAACTGGAATATGAAATGAAAAAGTACACTGGTGGCTAAGGCTGCTTTAGAGGGAAACTGTTATTTGCTCATAGTAGCCACAGAAACATATCTGTTACACAGGAGTCATCATTAGCAACCCAATACTTCCAGATATAAGACACATATGACACTTCTCACTCCCCAAAATTCAGCGATTGATGCCTGGGTGCTGCTAAATGGGAGTGGAGAGGAACTGAGAATGAAATTTGTGTAGGTTTTGACTTTCAGTAAGTTTAAACTTGCAAAGTGAAACTTAAAGCAACACCAGTGTATTAAAGAAGAGCACAGGGAAGGTATGTGCTAGCACTTTAAGGTACGTGTACAAAAGGGTTACGGTAAGTTGGCTAAGATTTTAACAAGGTGGTTTGTGACAATGTAGTTCACGTGTCAAAGCTTCATGCCATTTGAGCAGCTAAAAAAGTTATTTGACACAAGGTGTGTAGTTCATGAAGTCACAAACCAGCCCATAGAATTTCCCAAAGCACCTTAGCCACACTATGGGGTTGATTTACAAAAACTGGAGAGTGCAGCTCTGCATATAAGCCAATCAACTTCCATTTTTTTTTGTCAAAGCTTAGTTGAACAAGCTGACACTAGAATCTGATTGGCTACCATGTACAGCTGCACCAGATTTTATACTCAGTTTTAGTAAATAAACCCCTATGCCTCAATTACTGGTTTGTTAGTCTAGTCCTAAAATGAATGATTTCAATGAACAGAGATGAAACAAAGTGCAGGGACCTTAGAGAAATATAATGACTGCAATATTGGGAAAAGGAAATATTTTTCAAGCTAAGAGCAAAGTAACGTCTTTAGGTTATGTCAGCCGCAGCTCATTTATTAATGATTTGTAACATTATGCTTTGATATGTAACCCCTGTAACACCATGTGGTCTGGATGCTTATAAAAAAGACTTTAATATTTCTGAATATATTTGCAGACAAAAAAAAAATCTTAGAATCTTATAATTTTTCACATCAAACAGGCATACATCTGGGACATTTTGTTAAGGTCATATTTGCAATAGATAAAACACTATTTCTGGTCACTGGGGGTATAAAGAAGTAAATTTACAGAAGAAACTCAGCATATATGCATGTACACTTAAAATGTAAGCAAGTACTAATGTTTTCTTCATGCACTTTATATATAACATTTCTGATACATTTATCTACATGAAGCCCTTAATTACTGTATTTATTGGCGTATAACACTCACTTTTTCACAATGAAAATTGGGTGCAAATAGTGCGTGTGTGTTATATGCCAATACTTCAGTTTTAGCTGCCTCGGAGAGGACAGGGAGGGGGGGCAGGACGAGCACCGTCAGATTACATACAGTGAGAATCTCCTGTTTACTTGGCGGCCTCTGTAATAGGAACTCCTGTCTCCTGGGCCGCCATTGGACCACTGTTCTGTCTATCATAGGAGATTCTCACTGTATGTAATCTGTCGGCACTCGTCCCGCCCCCCTCCCTGTCCCCTCTGTGCTGCAGATGGGCATCGATCAGGCTGCACTGATGGCAATGGTGAGGCTGCTGCATTGATGGCAATGGTGAGGCTGCATTGATGTGGACTGATGAGGCTGCATTGATGGCACTTGTGAGGCTGCAGATGGGCATTGATCAGGCTGCATTGATGGCAATGGTGAGGCTGCAGATGGCCACTGACCCTTATTTTACTTCAAAGTTCCTTATTTAAAATTTAAGTTTTTTTCCTGAAACTTCCCTCTTAAAATGAATGTGCGTGTTATACGCCTGTGCGTGTTATACGCCGATAAATACGGTATTTATAAATGATTTTGAATTTATGTAGTAAAAAAACTTTTTCACTACTACTTGTCCTTTTTTTAATATCAATTTCATAACAGCATTTTCCAGCATCACAGCTGAAGAGATGACCACTAGAAATTATTAACATTCATCCAGGTTTTAGTCTTGTCTAAATTTAGAAATTTAAATGTAGAATAGTCAAAAGTATTTGTTGACGAACATATGGACTTCCTAAGAAGACAAACTAGAAGCCCATATATACTTTATTTAGAACAAATCCAATTTGTATGCATGCAAACACAGTATTGGGGAATATATACAGTACTTATAGCTTATATGCTTATAGCTTATATTTTCATCTATTGCTGCAGTTAGCTTTGCCATATTTAAATTATCACAAATTCACCTTAACCACTTCAGCTCCAGAAGGATTTGCTCCCTTCCTGAGCGGTCATTTTTTGCGATACGTCACTTTAGTGGACAATTGCACGGTTGTGCAATGTTGTACCCAAACAAAATTTATGTCCTTTTTCCCCATAAATAGAGCTTTCTTTTGGTGGTATTTGATCACCTCTGCAGGTTTTATTTTTTGCACTATAAACAAAAAAAAGTGACACTATTGAAAAAAACACAATATTTTGTACTTTTTGCTATAATAAATGTCCCAAAACTTAAAAAAAAAAAATTCTTCATCAGTTTAGGCTGATATGTATTCTTCTACATATTTTTGGTAAAAAAAATGGCAATAAGCGTGTATTGATTGGTTTGCACAAAAGTTATAGCATCTGCAAAAAAGGGGATAGATTTATGGCATTTGTATTATTTTTTTTTTTTTTTTTTTTGATGGTGATCTGCGATTTTTATTGGGGCTGCAACATTGCGAAGGACACATTGGAAACTTTTGACACTTTTTTGGGACCAGTGAAATTTATACAGCGATCAGAGCTCGAAATAGCCACCGATTACTGTATAAATGTCACTGGCAGGGAAGGGGTTAACACTAGGGATGATCAAGAGGTTAACTGTGTTCCCTATGTGTGTTTCTAACTGTGAGGGGAATGTGGCTGACTAGAGGAGGAGACCGATCATTGTTACACACACAGATCCCGATTCTCACTCTGTCACAAGCAATCGCAGGTGCCCGGTGGTCATCGTGCCCGGCGGGCATGCGCATCAGCTCTGGGGACATGCTGCGGGCGCGTGCCTCTGGTGGGGCATGCAAGCCTGCTACAGCATCTTAAAGAGCTGGTGTACAGCTACGAAGGCTCGCACAGGGGAGACAACCTGCCGCAGTACAATTGTAGCGGCTGGTCGGGAAGCCGTTAAAGGCCAACTTCATTATGACACACTTTTGCATACCTACACATTGTAACTAAGGCTGTGGATCATATGACATATATACTGGCCTTGTCCTCTTTTCTCAGAGCTTCATGCTTTGAGATGTACACTTATGTGATGTACAGTATCTCACTACTCTGGGACTGTATGTTTCATAAAGTAGTGCAACTTGATTGCTGTCTGTGCAGGTGGGCTGGGGAGATCGAGTCTGAGATGATCCCACAGATTGTGATGATGACATCATGACATCCCTCTTTGGACTACAAGAGGTGTGTTCATGATATCAGAAAGGAAGGGATTTGGTAATCCTTAACACACAAAATAAGGAAGTGCAAGGGTTGCACTTTGCAAGCCAATTTTCCCCAGAGCTCAGTGAAATTTCACTTTGCAAAGACGACCCAATCATGTTCAGAGAAAATTAAAACAGCACTGTTGCTGGAACATGATTAGATGATGGAAGTCAGCAGAGCTTCAACTCATTTGCCAGGCTCTGGAGAAACCTCTATTGCACAGTGCAACGTCCCTTACAAAGTGAACAGTCAATTTTCCTTTAGTAAATCAATCTGAAAGTCTATACGCTTAATAAACAGTGAAAGTCTCATATGTACAAAAAAACAGTGTGTTGTGATGTATGTAAATGTCCAAATTGTAAATCCACACACAAACATAAAGCCCAGCTGTTTATTTAACGTTCCACCACCTTTTGAGATATTGATCACCATGTAATTTTGACCCCTAGAAATGAGAAAGTCATAAAACGCTTGAGTATATCAACATCCTCGTACCAGGAATATGAAATTCCATATGGTAAGGCATCTCAGGCTGCTAGGTAGTCATGTGCTCAAGAGAAACAACAAATGCTTGCAATAGTAAAAATACATTTTAAAAAAATGTATTAAATCAGAATACCAGTAATTAAGGAATTTGGTGCATGTCAGGAATACCAGGAATAAGTCTAATTAGGTGCATATCACATCTGGGCACTAGGGGTCACCTGTAATAGTGCCGTCACTCTATTGAACTGGCAAGATCACCAGGTAATTACCAACTGATAATACCCCTTTAAAATAATAGAACAGCACACACAGTCAAACAAAATTATTTTACAGCTTAAGATACATTTTCATGTTTTAGTTTTAATAACGTTTTTAAATTAACAAACAAACTGACATGCCCATAGTGCAACATAGCACCATGTAACAGTGCTCCATGTAGGCAGACTCATGAGGTAGATTGGATCCCAACAGATACTAACAGGTGGAATTCACAAACACAATGACGTCACTTATTTTTCTTTAGTAAATTACCAACAAACTTTCCAAAACTGAGCTTATATTAAGAGGCTAAAAAGCAAGTCAGGACCAAAAGTTTTCATAACATGGTTAGGCTTTTAAAGATATTCATTTATCTGTGCTGTGCTCATATGTGGGATACTGAAGGGGTCTGAAACTAGTGAATGTTTAATTGTGCTTGGAGTTGGGCTTTTATAAGGCTAATTTTACTTGTCTTGGCTTTTCCACGACAAGTTGGTTCAAACAAAGAAAGAAAATGCATAAAGGAGTTTTATATTTTTCATCTGTTTTACTAGGAGCCATTAAGACTACACATGCACCAACACAATGCTTGAAATACCAGAGAGAGTGAAAAAACATTAGATGCAATTCATTATTCAACTATGTTTAAATTTTAAATCATTGTATAATTTAAACATGCTGTTACTTAAAAATGATGATAAATTTTTAAGTGGAACATATCTGAAAAATGTAAATATATTATTTATTGTTTTAAAAATTCATAGTTAATCATTGGAAGTCACTGTTAAAAGTTATATTTTTTAAAACTTGGATTACACTGTATTATACATTGCTACAGTGAGTTCATTTGCAAGAACCATTGCAGAGACAACATTGATTTCACAGTGGAATTAAGCTTTCACAGAAAAACACATAGTTTTGTGGAAAGCTTTAAGTAAAATAAAAGATTTTTCACCTTTTAAGAAAAAAAAAATCTGTTACATATCTGTTGTCATGCTTACCCCTAACGCAGGTGGTCAGACGCTATAGCTGGCTCCTGAGTTTTCACCTATAGCAGCCCCCTTTCCCATAAGGCAAGCAGGCCTACCTATACTCGGTTGCCCCCAGGACTTGTACACAATGCTATAGTGCCTGGCTACCACGTCAGGGCATGTACGAACTGAGCAAAGCAAACGGGTACTTGTGGTTGGCAGACAGGCAGAGTGGTTCAATGAAAGTCCAGGTACAAGGCAGGCAAGGTTCAGAATAGTCAAAATCTGATCTGAGGTCGTCAACAAGGAAATACAATTTAGCAGAGCAGGGCAGACAAACAGGGAACCTGGGACATGTATTACACATGCTATCACAAGCATGCGACTGCAGGCTTGGCTAGCTTAAATCAGGTTTTGTTCCCCTCAGAGACTGGCCACAATCGATCACCTTGCAGGTGGACAGACAGACAAGGAGAAGACCACAGCCAAAACCAGGATGCTAGAATGAGGAGCAGGAGCGTTACACACTCCTGACATTTGTCTGAAAGTTCAACTCTGTACACAATAACTTTAAAATGATTTGCCTCATCATGCAGACTTACTTATATGTCATGTAAATCAGTTTCTTTAGATGCCAGGATTAATTCAGTTCTTGCTGTAATTTCAGGCCACTGCAGATGTAAGTGTTGCAGATCTCATGGACCCAAGTGTTAAGGTTGTGTTGCTGCTCCTCCTTCTCCTCCCGGCTATTTATAAAAAGTCTGGAGCTATATGTTTTGTGAATGGCCAGAAAATGAGTGGGGGTGGAGACATGACTGCAGTTCTGAGTCCTGCAGTGCCTACATCCAGAGCAGTCAAGAAGTACAGCGCAAGCTGTTCTAATCCTGGCATGTAAACAAAACTGATTTACTTAACATAGAAGTAAAGCTGGGCATAGATGACATTAGTAAAATGTGCTATTAGACAAAGCATGCTATATGTTTTACATCCACAGCTACTTTAACTGAACAGACTCAAACAACAGATTACTTCTTGATTCTATGACAAGTCTTCCGACTCCTCAAACATATATCACACACTCTTTCATTGTACTATATTGATTAATTTAGCTACAAGCAGTGGCGGCTGCTCCATTAGGAGCACCGACCCCCTTATCCATGCACCCGCCCCCTAATCTACATGCAGGGTGACGGACGCATGGATTTCTATGTTTTTTTTTTTTTTTGGAAGCACATGATTAGAGCCAGAGGCTCTACCGGGGAGAATATACATGGAGATCTGGAGCAGGCCATCCTCATCAGAGGGAGCGATCTCATATGTACCATCCATGGGCGAGGGTACTGGAAGGAGGGGAGCGGTGGTTTGCTTGCTGCCAAGTTACCAGATATGACTGGAAAAAGAAATAAAAATAGAAAAATGATCACAGTTTGTTCAATGTGGGGTTTTAGCAAAGTCGATAAAGACATGAATGAGCAAGTTTGGGGTGGAGGAACTTGACTGGCCTACACAAAGTCCTGACCTCAACCCAATAGAACACCTTTGGGAGGAATTAGAGTGGAGACTGCGAGTTGGGCCTTCTCGTCCAACATCAGTGCCTGACCCCACAAATTTGCTTCTGCAAGAATGGTCAAACATTCCCATAGACACACTCCTAAACCTTGTGGACAGCCTTCCCAGAAGAGTTGAAGCTGTTATAGCTGCAAAGGGTGGGCCAACTCAATATTGAACCCCACGGACTAAGACTGGAATGTCATTAAAGTTCATGTGTGTGTAAAGGCAGGTGTCCCAATACTTTTGACAATATAGTGTACTTTGCTGTTCAGCTGAAGTCTCCTTTCCTAAGTTTCACTGACTGTCTGTAGATAGATGGTACAAGTTAGCTGAGATCAGAAATGGTTGTGGAAAGAAAAGCAATCCAGTGATCTGAAATATTTGTTTAATGTCATTTTATTATTTTGGCTGCAGCGTTAAAGTGATACTAAAGTCTCTTTTTTTGGTTTAAAAGTAACAAACATGTTATACTTACCTGCTCTATGGAATGGTTTTACACAGAGCATGCCAGATCTTCCTCTTCTCAGGTCCCCCCGGCGCTCCTAGTCCCTCCCTCCTGCCTAGTGCCCCCACAGCAAGCAGCTTGCTATGGGGGCACCTGAGCTGAGCCACTGCTCTGTGTGTCCATTCAGACATGGAGCCATGGCTCGGCCCTGCCCCCTGTTTCTCCTCCACGGCTCACTGACTTTGATTGACAGTAGTGGGAGCCAATTGTGCCCACTGCTGTGTCTCAGCCAATCAGGAGGGAGAGTCTTGGACAGCTGAGTCTCTCGTGAAACATCTCTGGATTGAGATGGGGCTTAGGTAAGTATTAGGGGGGCTGCTGCACACAGAAGGTTTTTTTTTATCTTAGTGCATAGCATGCATTAAGATAACAAAAAACTTCTGCCTTTAGAACTGCTTTAAGCTGGCTCCGTAGTGGAGTTTCCTATAGTATGCACTAAATATTTATATTTTCCAGTTTTTGTCTCCTGAAAGCTGTCATCAAAACTGAGAATTTTCTTGGGAAGGGAGGTTCCTGGTGAAGCTGCTGGTAACAATCTATCCAATTAGACAATCCCTTCAACATCATTGGTTAGCTCAGACTTTTTGTATGCTTTCTTTTAAGATACTTATACATTTTTACAAGCAATTTTCTTTGACTTTTATTTTGTTCAGCCTGATGATCAAGTCATTATGCTGCTTAAAAAGTACCCACACATAACCATTAAGTCATCTATTATATTCGTCACTATAAATATGTGTCCTTGAGCTTTGTTGACCATTGATTATCACTTAGCATTTTGTAGGTACAATTAATTACAAGGTAAAGGCTGTTAATCTCCCTAATCCATTTGTAAGGATTCTACTGTTATAGGCTAAACTATTTTAAAATTTCTTTTTAATCAACACAAGGAGAATACTGATCTCAGCAATATCCTCAAAAAAATACAAGATTTTTATTACTATTGCTACTAATACAACATTGATCAATGGAGATTTCTGCTGCCTTTTTGCAATAAATGAAAAAAAAAGTGAAAAAGCATACACATGTTATGTAAATAATAGTAAATAAAAATTACACAATTAAACATTACAATTTTTAAGCTATTTGACCTGGAATCATCAGACGGGCTTATTTTTACTCCAGCTAATGAAACCTATGTTTGCTTTAGTGTTTGCACATTCCATAATCACTACCATTCCCCTCTGTGCTTGGCATTTCCTGGGTGAGGAGGAAATTGTAAAGTGATTGACTGTACACACAGGTAAAGATCTATATCCTAGGTGAGCGACTTGTAAATTGGGAATACAGATATCTGAACTTTTTAAAAGTTTTGTGATTATTTACCCTCGCTGCCCCCATGACTGGAATCCCATGCTAGCTTTTTTTCTGCACAACAGACATGCTAGCTGTTTTTCCAGTTGCCCCCTGCTATGGTAATATCTGTTGATATGCCCTTCAGCATTGCCAGGTCATATACATTTCAGCATTATATGGCTGTTTTAGGGACAGGTCCTAAATAAATAAATTGAAAGGCTGGATTTTCTCTATTAACAAATAATCTCTAACATTATTACTAATGACTGCAGTAATATTTTATTTATAATTTATAAGCTATGACTAGGCACCATGGAAGGTGTGAAATGTGTTAGCTGTGCTGTATTTGTACCCCCATTGCTGTATGGATTGTCCTTTTTCTATCATGGATCAATAAAGGTGATTTTATGGAAGTGTGGCCATCCACTTTTTACTTTATGTTTCCTGATGCATGCAGGGCCAGCACTTTTTCCAAGTGCAGATATAATGGAGTAAAGGGATTTAGTTACCTGGAGCGGTGTATTTCTTCTTCTAAATATTCAAATTATGATTGATTATGATTTGATTATACTTGATATGACTGCCTTTTGAAGGCCATGACAGTTGGTTTTCCTCCTGTGAAAATGTGAAAAAAATATTCTCCGTTGCCCAAAGGGTTATGTCTTGCCTTTCTCTGTAAAGGAGTTGTGAGAGGTTAAACGTAATGGACAACAGTCTTTTTATCAACCATATTTATTTACTGAGTATATGAATTTCTAAGTGAGATAACTCTAAACATGTTTGTTTATTTATTTATTATTATTTAATTTTTTTTCTGCAGACAAATAGAAAAAATATAGATGTTTTGCATTATCTGCTCATCTATGTCTACTAGTGTAATCCTTGTTAGTAGGTCTACCTCTGTGTTTGTCAGAAAACCAGCTGTGGTAGCAAAAAATATCTTGCTGTTATGGAAGAAAAATATTCAAAATGCATCCTTGTAAATTAAAAAGAAAATACAATTCCTACTGGCACATATTAGAATTTTCATATTGTAACATTTTTAGAGACTTCATGCAAATGTATTTTTTGTTTTCAACATAGAATTCTTTTTATCACTTTATTGTTCTTCTGACATATTCCCCTAAAAAAAGAAAAAAAAAAACTGTCCATCAAGGGAAACATTTTGTTACCTTTTTTAACACTTTGTATTCATTAAGCTACCATTCTTGCTGTTGCATTTTTAGATGAATATGCCATTTATGTCCCTTAGGCACTCTCTGGAATCCTATTATTTATTTATAAATGTAGATATCTTTGTTTTCACAGATATCTCCTAGGAGAAATTGAGTTTTTCTCTTTCTTCATCAGCCAAGAATTGAACAATGTGTTGAAAACCTGTCTTCTAAAGTTTCTTTTATATAGGCAGCTGATTTATATATCTCTTAGGAAAACTGTATATGAAAACTGAAGTTTTAAGTGTGTTAAAGTATTGACTGTCTCAGGTTATTAATTTTACATTATATGCATTCAATGTATGAAGTACATATTATATAATGAGGATATAAACTTTTGTGTGTTTGTTGAAGAGCTTGTATAAACATAATTTAATTATTTCCTCATCAAATAAGAACATACCATATTATTAATTTATATAAGAATCTGGGGCGCATGCGCGGCGCAATGCGGGAAGGACGTGAGTAACCTCAGCTCCATCGGTCCCGGACATCACAGGCTCAATCACCAGGGCTAAACCGCTCACACCCTGGCGAAAGTGGCCTCATCGCCTAAAGAACTCCCCACTCCATGCCTGGAAGGGAGTCCGGACACTTTAAACGCTCTCAGCACCATTTAACAAACTTTCTGCTGGACGCTGCAGACAGAAGGAGCAGAAAGATGTCCCAAGATGGCGCCGGCACTAGTACACAGGCGGCCTCAGGAAAATCTGCATCCATTCCATCCGACCTCTCATCTAACGCTGGGATCAGTGAGTACCCACCTCCCCTTTCTAAAGCAGACTTAGACAATAACCTAACCACCATTTTTGATAAATTAGTGGACAAAATTGAAAGCGAAGTTCATAAGTCCATTACAGCCCTATCACAAGAGATAGCCAGCATTGGCACTCGCACAGACATATTGGAAACTAAACATGATGAACTTTCACTAGCCCATAATGACTTAAGGAAAGATTATGAAACACTTGCTGACAGCTTAGCTTTTATGCAAGCTCAGGTTGAGGATCTTGACAACCAAAACAGACGCCATAACATCAGATTGCGTGGCGTCCCAGAGTCAGTCACAGACCTCATGCCCACAGTTTCCAAGATTTTTCATAATCTCTTACCAGATAAACCTCCATCAGCATTTACTTGTGACAGAATCCACAGGGCTCTACATCCTAAACCTACCCCTGATAAACCACCCAGGGATATTATCATGTGCATGAAAGATTTTCTGGTTAAAGAGGACATCATGCGTGCAGCGAGGAACTCCCCTAATATCTCCCTGGAAGGTAAAAAGCTGCAGATCTATCCAGACATCTCCCCTGCTACACTAGATAGAAGACGCAGGATGAAAGAAGTTACCAACATCTTACAAGCAGCGAGAATAAAATATAGATGGGGCTTTCCATTTAAACTCACTATCCCATACAATGGATCCACATATACCGTTTACAATATAATTGAAGGCAAAGAACTGCTTGTGAAACTGGGCCTGCTTGAACCGGAACCACCCAACCGCTTTCCCTCAATCCCTAGATCTTCCCCAATCTGGTCCACCCCATCCTCCAGGCGAAACACAAACAACCAAAGAAGATGGCGTCAACCATTTCAAGATAACACCTCATGACCACATACAGTATTTCTTTCTAACATGCTGTGAAATCAGAGCATGTTTTCCTTTGAAAGGAAGACAAGGGGAAGAGTTTTTGTTGTTCCTCCTTTTTTGCTTGTTACTAATCTTTATCTTCATCTTGGATGATTGAATATTTGATCCTCACAGCAAGATCCTTTTGACTGGCTCTTTTTCCCCTTTTTTTTTTGCCTACGTCCATTCAACACCTGTAATCGTCCTTCTCCCAAGATGGAAGTTCAGGACATTTTTTCTCTCCTTGGTGTTAAAGGGGAAGAAGGAGGAAGAAGAAAAGAGATTTTGTCCTTCTTACCAACCGAAGCTGTAGAGTATCCTGCAACTTGGATCCTCACAATACACTTTATTTTGTTTTTTTTGAGGTTCTCTTTTTCTAGATTTTTTTGTCTAAAATAGACTTCCAAAAAAAAAAGAGAGAAATTTTTTTTTTTTTTTTATATCCTCCCTCGATTAGAGTTACAACTCAATAGTTGTTCTTTTGCCATATTAATGTAATGGGAAGTAGCAATATTCCCTTTCCATCCTACACCCTACTAACCTGCTCCATCCTCCCCTCCCCTTCCTAACCCCCCCTCCAACCCTCCCTCCCTTTCCCACAAACTTCTCAATTCTCCCCTCTGGTTACTTTATATGTTTTTTTTGAAACCTTAAGATATCCTTAAATAAGGCCTGTGACATCCGCCACCGCTGGATTGTCCCCCATCCTGCCTGTGCCGTTGACTGCGACACTCCCATCTTTGGGGTTGACGCACCTGACCGCGCTTGCAGGACTAGGACTGTTTTGTCCTCTTGAATTTAATTTACTTGTTAGTGACAAGATGTTTCTTGTCCCTTTGGTACTACTTTACATCACTGTTTTACACATGTTTGTCGCCCTTAGGGCAATTGTTATAACTTATTTTATAAATGGAAGTTTTCGTGACATCTCTCAACCACAATGGTTTGGATATTGCTTTCACTATGGTATGTTACTCTCATGGTACATTATACAATACATAATGTTCCTTATATACTTTTCGTATAACTCCTCCCTCATCTCCGAAAATGTTACTACTAATTACACTAACCACACACAAAAAATAACCTTACCTATAGCTTACCCCACATACATGATGGATTCTATTCACAAACTTATTACCTTACCCACATCTAATGGTCTTTAGAGTTATATCACATAATGTTCAGGGTTTCAACTCACCTCATAAACGGAAAAAAGCCTTTCAACATTATAAAAGGCTGGGAGCAGATGTTATTCTCATGCAGGAGACCCATTTTGCTTCTACTAACCATCCCAATTATTTTGATAAGACATATAACCAATTTTATTATACTACCTTTCATAACAATACCCATGGTGTTGCCATTTTTATACGCAACACCATTATTCTAGATATACAAAACATATATAAGGATGTAGATAGCAGATATATTATCATCAAGGGACTTATCAACAATAAAGCGATAACAATAGCTTCAATTTACGCCCCAAACGAATCTCATTCTATCTTTTTCACAAATTTTTTTGACAAGCTTGACCAATACAGCTCTCCTCATATTATTTTAGGGGGAGACTTTAACTTAACCGCACACGCATCCCTTGATAGAAGTAAAACTTCCCCCTCATCTAAAGCATTCTCCAAATCCATGAACCGCTATTTAAACAACTTTCAACTTATAGACTCATGGAGATCTCACAACATAGGAATTAGAGCCTATACACATTATTCGTATCCCCGTGACGTCTATGCCAGACTAGACTATATTTTTTGCACCCCCATTATGCTGGCTAACTCCTCCGATGCTCACATCCATCCTTGTCCTTGGTCCGATCACGACATTACCTACTTTGAAACATCACACATAGGACTCTCTCCTTCCCCTTACAATTGGCGACTAAATGATTCACTTCTAACTGACCCCTCAATTACTCAAACCATCTCATCACACATTTAAAACTATTTCACTGAAAATGCTATTGACGATATCTCCCCCACTATTCTCTGGACAGCACATAAAGCAGTCCTACACGGACATCTAATTAACATAGCTGCTAAAAGAAATAGAGAAAAACTCACAAACATTAAAAATCTTACTAAAGATTTAAATCTACTATACAATAAGCTACAACATAACCCCACCCAAGAAATCACTAAACAAATTCAAGATAAACGTAAAGCTCTAGATCTTATATTATCAGCGAATACTGAAAAATCCTTGAGATTTTCAAAAGCTAAATTTTTATTACACAGCAACTCCCCCTCAGCTATGTTCGCCAAAAAACTTAACCGTGATCATAAACCCCCCTCATACATATAAACTTAGAGATCAAGCTGGGAATATGATCACTCATCCTCAAGGTGTTCTTAAGATTTTCTCTTCCTTTTATAAGAACCTACTTTGTTGTCCTCAAATCCCTCCTGACCAACCCTCCAGATCATGGTTAGACGATATCCAACTACCCACTCTGAACGCCACCCAAATAGAATCCCTCAATGCTCCATGTACAAATGCAGAAATAACCAAAATTATTAAATCCCTCAAAACATCTACAGCTCCTGGCCCAGATGGCTTCTCTTCATCATACTATAAAAAATATGCCTCTCTCTTAACCCCTTACCTAACCAAACTTTTCATTCACATTCTCAATGGTAATCACTTCCCAGATGAAATGCTTCTAGCTAACCTTTCCCTTATCCCCAAACCACTTAAAGATCACTCCCTCCCTCAAAACTATTGACCTATATCGGCCCTTAACAACAACCTAAAAATTTTTGGTAGGTTACTATCAGATAGACTAGCAGCAGTAATCACAAATTTAATTCATATAGACCAAACTGGTTTTATTCCAGGCCAACAGATAGTCGATAATGTTAGACTAGTCACTAATATCATTCAAGATGCCAACATAACCTCCCACCAATTATGCCTACTCAGTTTGGATATTCATAAAGCGTTTGACAGCGTTAGCTGGTCATATCTAAACCATCTACTTCCCAAATACGGAATCTCAGATAAATTTCTACAAGGTTTCAACGCTCTTTACCACAACCCTCAAACTAGAATTAAAATCCCTGGACACAACTCTGACTTTTTTCCTCTTAGTAGAGGCACTAGACAGGGCTGCTCGCTATCACCATTACTGTTTGCTCTAGCAATTGAACCCTTAGCCCAAAAGATTAGGAATAGTATTGACATAAAAGGATACACAAAAGGGGACAAAGAATTTAAACTCAGCCTATATGCAGATGATGCTCTTCTATTTCTATACCCCCTCACCTCTATCCCATCCCTTTTAAGAGCACTGAAGTCTTTCCAAAATATTTCAGGCCTCAAAATCAACACCAATAAATGTTCCGCTCTACCAATTAACTACTCCCAGAATACCCAAACCTTACTATTCCAAAATTTCCCATTTGTATGGTGTTCTAAATCATTCAAATACTTAGGCATCACAATAACCTACACTCATAATCTTCTATATAAATCTAACTATATCCCATTATTCTCGCATATCACATCTCTTTTAAAGTCATGGTCTTCCTTTCATATCTCCTTCTTAGGTAGAATATGTGCTATCAAAATGACAATTCTCCCTAAACTCCTATACTTTTTCCGCGCCTTACCTATCAATGTTATTAAATCCAAACTGACCTCTCTTCAAAGATAAATAAACAAATTTATATGAGCTGAGAAAAAACCGAGATGCAGTTATGCCCTTATGCATAGACCACAAGCTACAGGTGGCTTAGGCCTCCCAAATATATGGCTTTATTATCTGGCATCAAGACTCAAACAACTTACCCAATGGTTCACTCCCTCAATTAATACCCCATGGAAATTATTTGAATCCATCTCAATTCTCCCGCTTCATTTACAGGGAATTCTTTGGTCCAACACTACCACTTATAGCAAACTTATGAAACATAATATCATTATAGCTCAATTTTATCAATTATGGACTAAATATAAAGATATATACAAACTCTCATCAGACACACCACCTCTAGCCTCCTTTTTAGGAGATCGTAGATTTACTTATGCTTATAATGACAGACAAGCTTTTTCCATTTGGATTGACAAAAATTTAATTATACTGAGATCCCTTCAACAAAAGTGGGAATTTATCCCATTCTCAGCTCTACATACAAATGAACTTCAACATTATCAACAAATTAAAGCCTTCTATGCTAAATATTTTGCACTCAACACTCATCCGACGTACACAACATTTGAACATATATGTATTTTATCCTCTAGAGATAGAGGCCTTATATCCAAGATGTATAGTTATATTAATAATGTTGGTGTTCCGGATAAATCTACACAAATGCTTCAATGGGAAGTGGATATGGATGTCTTGATCAGTGTTGAAGAGTGGTGTTCCATGTCAGAAAATCTCCGTAAAAGTAACAGAGCTATCACCTTCAGAGAGACCCCAACCCAATTAAGATATCCTCTAGGTGGTACCTCACCCCTTCGAAGCTCCATACTTACTACCCATCCATCTCTCCTGATTGCTTTAGAGGATGTCCAGAACCTGGTACCCTCTTACACATTTTTTGGGGCTGCAAACATATTAATCATATATGGCACAAGGCAATCAGTTTAATAGAACTAACTTCTAAACAAAAAATTACCCCCTCTCCTCAGATTTGCTTGCTGTATGCTAATATACCGGGCATTCCTTCCCCATGTATGAGACTATTCCACTCCCTGTGTAGTTCAATACACTGGATGACAGCATATAACTGGAAATCTACTAACCTATCATGGCAACAAGTTATAAATAGAATGGAACTCCTCAAACTTTCTGAGTGGATTTATCACACCCTTAACGACACTATCCATGTTCACCAAAGGAAATGGGCCTTTTGGAACCCAACCTAAGTAAATTAACATTATCATATCTACCTATTACCTAATGTTGATATAGTGATCTGCCTTATATTATGTGTGTATAATCCTACTCTCATCACCACTATCACTTTTGTAACATAAGGTTATATAATTTTTGTTTTGTTTTTTCTATATCTTTTTTTTTACAGATGTATTACATTAATGTCAACTATACCTAATGTCTATTACCTAAACTTCCAAATAAATGCTTTTGTAAACAAAAAATAATTTATATAAGAATCTACTGTAAAATCCCTTTTTTCCTTTATATTCTTTATATATACGTTATGCTCCAATTACAATACATTTCAAATGAAAAAGAACCTGTAGTAACATAGAAGGGCCATCTGATCCCACAGGAGGTGCAGTTAACATGCCTTTGAAGTGGCTCATCTGTCTGATATATGCAACCTACTGCAGCAAAACTGATATTTACATGGAAAAAAATCACTTATATTGTGTCCTAGATAAGCAATACTATTTGGGGAGCCCAAGCAAAACAAAATAAACTAGTCCTCCCCCCGATAGCATACTTGACTCTAAAGGTCCAGTATGGAGTGTAAAAAAATACACACAGACCCTTATATGAGCATGCAGCCTGGCAGAAAAAAATGGGGGACAAACATGCATTAACCGTAACAGACCACATGTCCTCAACAGGGTGGAGAGCCCCTGGAAAAGCTCCTTGACCTAATTTTGATGAAGACAAGGGCCTTCTCCACACATCCCTGGCCCAGGGGTTGTGGTGGTCTAAAGGTGGGGGCCTATTAAAATCTAGATACCACCCTCCCATGAATGAGTTAGGGGTACATAGTACATAAAATAATACATAGTTGGGGGCGTGGCCTGGTTGGAGTCCAGGCTGAGGTTGCCACTCCATTTACCTCTCTAGGACATCTTGGATGTGCGACTTCCAGGGTCTACCCCTTTTTTTCTTGAACCAGGATGGGCTCTATCCCCTGTCAGCACTCTAACAGCAGCTGCGGTTGCACCACTCATATACCCCCTCTCTGCCGAGCCTGAGAGGCACACATACCTTTTCAAGGTTACACAAAATAATACATAGTTCACAAAATAAAAGAGAAAAGTAAACAGCCACACCCTGTCACGTACCTGACGGTAGAGCCTGATATGCAGGGGACGGCCTCTCTTACTCCTCTGACTTGGGGCCCCCTGATAAAGCAGACAGGAGGCGCAGGAGTGCAGAGTCGCATGAGTGCCTGATGGGTTGCAGACCGTGGAACTGGAAGCAGCTGCAGGTAGTACGGTAGTTCAGCAGGATTCTCCAACTAGCAGAGGAGACAAGTTCAAGAAGGCCGGGTCATACACTGGCGGGCATGTCAGGAGCAGGTGTGGAGGCAAAAGCGTAGTCAGGACACAGGCCAGGTCAGTGATGGGCTGGCAGTGAGGTAGTAGAAGGAGCAGGCAGATGCGGTGGTCAATACAAGCCGGGTCAGATGCTGGCAGCAAACAGCAGAGTCGGAGGCAAGCCGGGTCGGATAAAAGGTACAGGTATCAGGTGCAGGCAAACAGGAAAACACAGGAACGCTATAAAGCGGACAGCACTGGGTCTAAGCACAGACTGAGTTTTAATAGCCTGTTGGGTGCCAAAAGCTGTCACAGGGTGCGCTCGCGTGTGCACAGCAAACAGACTGTCCTGGATTCCCATCTTGAGTGCTGACATGCCCTTCTTGGCCATGCACGTGCATATGAGCGCATGGGCGCACGCAGATGCGCCGGAGGTGTTCTGACAGAGGCTGAGGTCACAGCTCGTCTTCTTCGGCTGCCATCTTGGGTACTGGCTTGTCTTTCCTGACACACCCACATCATTTTTGAAAAGCTCTTTAATGAGAACAAAAAAAAAGTCTCCAGTGTAAATCTACCAACAATAATGTTGTCCAGTGATGCATTTCCATGCCAAGCACAATGAATGATGCCTGACAACCCACTAAAATAAAACTCTATCTATACACAAAGGGGCTGGGTCTCCCAAGTAACATCAATTGATTTTATTAGAATAATACCTGATGATACTGTCACAAAGGTCCCTGTTCAGGCACTTGCTTTTATAGCTCCTGCATTGTCAATCTGTCACAAGGGCTTTCGATAGAGACTCCAAGAGGTTATTTAAACACACATTACACAATCAGGGTCAACTGTTGTCTCATCAGGAAGGCTGTCCTAAGACCATGCAGCCATTTCTGGAGTGTATGTTATGTAGACAAGAATTGGCTGCAAACAGGCTGGCTGAGATCCACAGTACTAGGTAACACATAATAAAAAAGATAAACAGGCATTTTATAAAACATAAAACAATATAATACAATAAAACATGGCAGTTCTTCATGATGTACAGTGTTTTAGCAAACTATGTCATCCAGTTACGGTTTACATCTAATTAAAAAAAGGTTAAACACTATGATTTTTTTTATTACTACTATTTACTCTATCAGAGAGAAGGATCTTTTTTTTATACTTTGATGAGGTAGTAGATTGAAACTAAACACCTTTCTTATATTGGCCTTTTTAATCATTCTTATATGGGCTAATGTTATCACAGCAAGCTTTGTGCTTCCTTACTGTAGCTAAACCAGATTGCATTTAGATGTGCTAAACTGGTTTCTTTTTGAGGCACATAGAAGCTAGGGATGAGCTCAATGTTCAGTCCAAACATAAGTTCAGACTGAACACTGCTTTTCAGACATTCTTCCAAATATCTTTCAGATATTAATTGTGAATGAATGTAACAGTTTCCAGCTGTCAACGATTGTTAAAGAAGAAGTGGACCAACTGCATCCTTACCAACCACTAATGTCACCTAGCTCTTCACTTATAAGTGTGGTGGGTTATCCTTTTTTTTTTTTTTTTTTGGTGAGTCAACAGCGGGCATCATGATTGATGATGGATTTACAAGAGAATTTTTATTTTATTTTTTTTAATAGGACTTGTCAAATGTTTGGGTGTCTTTATTGCTTGTTGACATATTTTTATTTTTTGTGAATAAGTAGGTGTACTCTATACCCTATACTTATTCACATAGGGCGAGTCTGGTATTTGGGGTCCCCCTTTTTATTAAAGGGAACTTCCAGATTCTGATATTCCCCCGCCGATGACCCCCACAACCATTGGGCAAGGGTTATGGTGGAGAGGTCTTCAACATGGGGACAAGGTGCTTTTCTAGGAGAATCCCCACTAGCAAGACACAGCGCCATGTTGTTGTGGCCAGGTATAGTTCAGGAGGCAGAAGGCTGCACAGTCGTCTGCCAACTTTCCTGGTCAGCCAGGCTGAATGCTTGAATTAGGTGTCTGGTATGGATTTTTAGGGGAACTTCACACTTTTATTGTGTTGAGTTCCCCTTAAAATCAGTAGTAGACTCCAAGGGTCTGGTATGAATTTTCTGGGGGGGCCTCACACATTTTGTTTTTGCATGAGATACTCTTTTAAAATCCTTACCAGCCTCAAAGGGCCTTGCATGTATTTTGGGGAAGACACTGTGCAACTGTATTTTCATTTTTGCTATAAGATGGACTACAGCAAAAATTACATTTACAAAGTAAAAGATATGACAGTTTAAATTGTGGGTAAATAAGACTTCATTGCCAGCGTCTCCTCCAAAGTTTGTCTATTAGCCCAGAAAATGGGCATTTTAAATTTGACAGATTTAGCTGCCATTGAGTTTAATGAGGTTCAGGTTTGGAATCTGAATTTCTTTGAAGTTTTTCCCAAACCCTGTTCAAACTGAACCCGGGGCAGTTCAGATCATCACTATTAATGGCATTCCAAAATGTGTTTATTTTAGCTGTAGTTTAGTTTAGGCATAGTTTATATAAAGTTTAGCTATGGCTTTTTTTTTAATTATCAGTTCATCTTTAATCCAGTTGTGTATTCATTAAAAAAAATATTTATTAAAAATTAAAATTAAATTAAAAATAAATTAATGTTTAAACTGTACCTCAGTCTGTGATGAAATTATTTTACTGTTGCTCCCTATACAGCAGGATTGAGACCATAGAAAGGAAAGGGGCAACACTAAAAGCCAGCCAGACTTTACTGCATTGCAGAGTTCTGTCAGTCTAACACAGAAAGCTTGTTAATACGGGGAGAGAGTGCAGGGATAATGTCATCAGTGAGCAACTTTTTATCCAATCATCATATGAACCATGTTCTTGACAAAGCTATATTGCTTTAGCTACTGTGGAAAATTGCAGTCACCTGGTAATGCTTTCTTTAAGTGAATATCAAGAGTGGCTGAAAATAATTACAATTCATTCAGTGGTTCATTTATAGGTATGCATGTATTAGCTTGACTGTATTTGGAACAACTTCTTTGGAGCAAAGTTTTATCTGAAAGGCTATATAAAAATTAGTATGAAACATGCTTTCATAGTTGAGTCCCAGGGTCAGCACAAAATCCAAGTCACAGAAAACAATCCTTATTTGTGGATGCAGTGGTCTGACACACCCCTTGCTTAGTCACAACTACAGGTCTGCATGCAGTTGGGGTGTTTCTGACTACTGCAGAGAGATCACTGCTTCTACAGAGAGAGCTGCCGCTCCAGCTGCTGACAAGGCCTGTACTTGCACTGAAAAAATAAAGTCCAGATCACATCTATTCACATTGTTGTCAATCAATCTCTGATGAAGTGGGCTCTCTTGGACCCCTAAAATGTATTGGATACTTTTTGAATGGTCCCTGACTTTTATTGGAATAAAGTTGTATCTGGACCTCTTGGCAGTTTTGTGATGCTTCAATTTCCATTTTTTTTACATTACACTACAAGCCAAGGAGACCGTGGAGATCCTTTGGGGTTTGGAAGCTGCCTGCTCGGGAACCAGATAATTTACATCAGCATCTAGTTCAAATTTAAATAGTACAGCTCAACAATAATTGAAGAAATTGAATGATTATAATAATAACAACAAGTTGGGAAATCAGTGAACATGTCTTATTTTCTCTGTGAAGGATGAACCCAGAAGCATTCAGCTGTGAGCTCTTCCAGGTTCGGAGCTGTCAAACCCCTGCCTCTCTGTCCAGAGCAGGAGCTGACTGAGCATGGTGTGTGCAGAGGTGACATTAGGGGTCTAATACTCTGATACTCTGATGTACAGAGAACTTTTCACTTGCATTATGCTAAGACACAGGGGTGTAGCAATAAGGTTAAGTTTAAAAACAAAAAAAGAAAGAGTTTAAAAACATAAGTTTAATAAAATAATATAAAAAACACCCCAGAAATCATAAAAGCCCCCTACCCCAATTAATACTTTAAATCCCCATCCCTTAAGATGACCAGATGCCTGCTGATGTGTGCCCGCCACGCTCTGATGGCGAAATGACAGATCCTCAGAGCTGCAGTAATGAAAACATGGCATTGGGGACTCAAGGTGATATAATTGACTAATTATAGTGATGACAAACTTTGATCAATGATGTCACTAGGATCCCTCCCTTTGTATTTGCATAACTCCAGTACCAGGGATCTGCAATTTAGTGCTTGGAGTGAAGTAGGTACACATTGTTGAGGATGTACATCACTGCACAACATAATTAATGATGTATTTACATGACTGGAATATGTGGTTGATGTGAATTTAGCAACATTAGTACATTTTTTAATGTATATTTTGTGGTACTGTTGGAGTTTGTGTGTTTATTTACACTTATTTTTTGTGGGAATGGGTAAGGTTTAACCCAAATGGGAATCTCATCCCTATAATTAATTATAATTAATTTCTTGCTGCACCACTTTCTGAGTTATTTATAGAATGTTGTCATTCTTCTCTGTGGAGAGGGAGGAAGAACGTGGCAGGGTAGCAGTTAGTACCAATCACAATGTAGTGGCAGCAAGGGGCAGAACCTGACATAAATGGGACTTTGGACAGTTTATAAATTGTTACTTCAGCGGACAAGTCTGACACATTCCTTGGATCATTGTCTCATTTACTTCATGCCAGCTATGCATGAATAATTAAAATAAAAATAATAATCATAATAGCTGCTTAATTAAAAAAACATATCTAATAGTATTGGTATAGTTAGGTAATGGAACATTTTGGGTTATATTGTGTTTATTTCTGTCTCACTCATGAGAACATTTGAAGAAAAAAAAAAAGTATTTCAAAGTACTGTATTTTATTTGAGAAGATACAAAATGCTGCTACAATAAAAGTTATCACCAGCTATAACCAATTCTGCTGTTAGAAAAAAACATTGATAAGTGAGCTCTAATGAGTTTTTATTTTTTTTATCAGGTCATCAAATTTACTACATATAGTACTGAAGCTGATTGTTTCTTTTATAGTCTTTTGAGCAAGTTACTGTCATATCAGTTATATAGAAAACTGCTGAAGCATATTTCTCCAACTTCCTGCAATACAGCAATTCTCTACATCAGACATAATACTCAGTTTCCAGTGACAGAAAGTTAAAACACAAAGCAAACCACCATTTGTGCAGGTATTCTAACACCAGCTATGCTAATATTGCTATTAATGTTATTTATGGTTTTCCAAAGAATGGTTATGTTTTTCTTTTTATAGAAAAAGTCTCTTAAAAACTGGTATGTAAGCTTTACTGGATACCATTGAGTTAAATCCCCAGCTGTTTCCAAATCTGCCTCTACTCTACCTGGCTCCTATCGATTCTTTGCCAAATATGGGGTCTTATTCCACCTGCAACATTTTTTGTAATGCAATATTAATTATCAATGTGCAAATTTAGAGAAAGTAGTGAGGCTGAGGCAGATTGTCACAGTTGATTGCTCAGACTTATAGAACTTATGATTGGAATGCTGCGGGACAATGGTGGACACAGTCAGTATATGAATCTTGTGCAGAAATTAGAGCATTATTCAACTACTACCCAATTGCTGACTTGGTGGAAAATTTCTTATATACTTTAGTAGTCCTCCCTCCACTTATCACCCACCTAGTCCTCACCTGTACATTTCAAGAGTAGTGGGAGGTATCCCTCAAGATGCCCTGATCTCTCTCCCAATCTATAGTATCCACATTCTCTTATTTTCTTAGATTGTAAGTAACCTCTTAATTTCCCTCCTTACAGGTTCAGAAAAGAAATGGTAGGAGCAATAAGGGAAGTATTCTGCAACACTTTTTTCTAGATGAGCAGGAAGTGTAGCAGCGGTTGCACCCTGAAGCTATCTGGCCATCACTAAGAAAAGATCATGAAGAATGCCTTCCTCTATCTTTGTACTCTAGATGCAAGCAGTATTGAAGAGTAACTATCAGCTAAAGGGGCACCTGCACCCACTCAGGTCCACATCTGGTGTAGAAGGGCCCATGTGAATTTGCACAGTCTGCATAAGCTGATGTCTGCCCTTCCTCAAGAAAAAAAAAACAAAAAAAAACTGATGGATGATCTGCATTAGCAGCATCATAAAATGTATGCACGATAGCAATTACCATGATTAAACATAATAGGCCAGACAATTATTGGTATTTACTTTCACAAATTTTCTGCTTAAAAAAAGTCTGATCTGTTGAAGTGGTGTTTAGAAGTAGAATATGTTACACCTTTTCAAAGTGTACCTGTCTCTGTAAATTAACTTGGCAGTTCAGCATATAATGTCTAGCACATCATTGCTGCCATCTGTTCAAGAAGCTTTTAATCTTTTCTTCATTATCTGTCTCCATTCTACTTTCTGCTTAAACTTTCCAAGCAATGTAGTCAATATCCCCAAAACTTAAAAATATATGTTACATATACATATAGTTACATAGTAGTAGAGGTCGAAAAAAGACACAAGTCCATCAATTCCAACCTATGTGTGTGTTATATGTCAGTATTACATTGTATATCCCTTTATGTTGCGGTCGTTCAAGTGCTTATCTAATTTTTTTTAAACTATCGATGCTCCCCGCTGAGACCACCGCCCGTGGAAGTAAATTTGACTTCCTTGCCGCTCTTACAGTAAAGAACCCTCTACGTAGTTTAAGGTTAAACCTCTTTTCTTCTAATTTTAATGAGTGGCCACGTGTCTTGTTAAACTCACTTCTGTGAAAAAGTTTTATCCCTATTGTGGGGTCACCATTACGGTATTTGTAAATTTAAATCATATCCCCTCTCAAGCATCTCATTGTTATTGCACCCATTGCAGCAATGCTTGAATAAATGTTTTATATAGGACTGGTATTTCTGCTAAAAATGCAACAGCTGCATTATATGAAATATGGAATCAATTATATAAAATTCTCCTTCTTCTTACTACATACTCCTAAGCACTTTACAATGGAAATTATAGAGAAATATTTAAAACATTACTGAATAAATATGTAATACAATATATATAATAAATGCGTTTTATCAGTATCAGTATTTATTTTCCCTGATACAGTTCCATTTCTTAGCACTGGAGTTCATCCTGTAGATCTTGCTGAGTACCAACAAAAACAGGGCAGGCTGACAAGACAGTCAGTACCGCCATCATCCCAACCAGTGAAAAGTCACAGAATGTAGGAGGTAACCTTGGGGAACTGTGTAAATACCCTGCTTGTCATGTGTCATGCTTATGTCATGTGCTTCCTTTGTGAACTTGGGATTTCCCCACAATAACTGCAGCTAAATAGACCAGTGACTTGTTTTAAAACTACTTTACTGCTTGTAAACAGTCTCATGTCCATAGGCTGGAAAAAATGCAGTCTTTCTCACATGAATCATTCAATTCATTGACACTTGTCAGAGCACACCAGCACTGCTTATATGACTTCCCTTGACTTAACAGCACAAATAGACCCTCTATCAAACTTCCAAATTGGATCTAGTCCTTTTGATCAACTAAAGAAAAGGGAGGATCACTCCTTTCCATTTTTTCCCTTCATCACCCTTAAACTTTCCTTGTCTGTTTTTTTTTTTTAGCAGTACAGTGCACAAGCAATATGGTTGCCTCTAGAGACATTTAAGCTACATTGTGCAATAGAGAAAATTGACTTAACTGTCTCACAGGTACAAGTAACATTGTACCAATTCAATGGCAGGTTATTGCCATTAAAGCGGTAGTAAACTGGAAGAAAATAAAAATCTCCCCTGCAAGGCAATGCTATAACATGCTAGTATGCATGGCATACTAGCACATTATGTAAAACTTGCCTTGAAACAAAGCCCCCCAATGGCACGCTGTCAATGCTGACAGGACTTCCATCTTCACCCAGTCTTCCTTCTGGGTTTGCGGGCTTCAGTCCCTTGAATGGACGAGCCACAATGATGTCACTGCTACGCATGCGTGTGGGAGTCACTGTTTACAGCACAAAGCTCTGAAGGAATGGCATGTGTGGCTGTTTCTTCAGAGCTCATACGCCGGTGACGTCACTGGCTGCTATACAAGTATATATCTCATAAACGGTGCACCTTTAGAAGATATTTACAGTACTTACAGGTAAGCCTTATTATAGGCTTTCCTGTAGGTAAAACATTAACAATATGACCTTACTACCACTTTAAGAAACCTTTAATGTTCGATTTGCCATCGTTTTCACTGCATCAGTGCTCCTGCCTTTGTATAGTATCTATGATGTGTGACAAAGTGGATATGCACGATTCTTTGGTTAACACCATTCCATACAAGTGATGAGTTATTTCTGTGATGTTTGCAAGTCTCAGTTAGCCATGGATTATACTAGTTCAGTTTTCAAATTTATGTCTGCTTAGATAAACATTGTAACTGACAGAATTGTAGTGTGCTATATATTGAATATTTAATGACCCATCTAATAGAGTTGTTTTGATTTTATACTAGGCTATAATTCTAAATATTTATTGCCAGGAAAACTCTTGAAAATGATCATGGTTATCATTTGTCTGATTTAAAGGAGACATTTTACAACTTTCAAAGCAAGCGCAAGCTGCAATTATGCCTATCAATTAAGGTTTGTTCTGCATCACAGCACTTTCACATATCAAATAAGGTAGAAAAAGTATAGAGGAGGAACATATAGATGGACTACATGTTGCATGGAATTCTGTAAGCTAATGGTTGATTCCATTCCAGTTGGTTTGCTTTGTGTTTGCTGTATATGATTTCTGCATGTGTAAAGTATAAACACACACATAGATACACACACATACTTTTCAACTACATTTATGACTGTCATCAATACCAGCTTTCAGAATGTTGATCCTAGTGAGGATAGTATAACAAAACAGTATAACAGAAGCCTGCGTAGATCATCCTGGAGTCCACTCTGGTGTCCGTTTATGAAGCAGTGAAATCTATTCACTGCTTCGTTCTCCGGCATTCACAGTGAAGATTTTTCTCCTCTGTGTGCCAGTTTATGAAGCTTTGTAGATCGCTTCACCTTCGGAGGAGTGAAGAGATCTACAAATGCTTTCAACAGTGGAGAACGGCCCCTGATACTGGAATCTCATGAGACTTTACGAGATTACAGCACCAGAAATACAGAGATGTCAGTTTATTAAGCGGTGATAAATTATCACCACTCAATACACGGACGATTAATGTTAATAAAATAATGAGTCCCCCTACATTATATACATATGTATACACACACACACATTATATATACATGTATATACACACACATTATATATATATACATATACACATTATATGTATATATGTATATATATGTATACACATAAATATGACAGGGGGACATGCTAACAGTGTTGGGGGGTCTGAACGAGGCATAAGGAAGTTAAAAATCTTCCTCCTTCCCCCTCAGATCCCCCCAGATTTCCTCTTCACTCCCCGATTCACCACCTCTGAGCTGGTGAACCTGGGAGTGTGAATTCTGACTCAGATCGCCAGTGAAGCGGTGAGATCACCGCTTCATAAACTGACCGTTACTGTGTCATTCATGAGAATTCTCCGCGTGTAGAGATAATCGGCGGGAGAACAAGTTCAAACATGTTCTCCCCCGATTATCACTGTTTCATAAACTGTTTATGGACTGTGATCAGCGGTGATCCTCGGGATCACCGCTGATCACTGCTTCATAAACGGACACCCCTGTCTTTAACAGTGGTTATCAATTTGCAAGATGTAGGGGGATGAAATTGAGGCCCCTGGCATCAACAAAGGACCACAAAAAATGTTCAGTTTAGGTAATTCTAGAGAGTCCTGTCAGAGACAGCAAACATACTTATTCATACAGTACATACTGCTGGGGTTTGAGGGCTGCACAGCAAGCACCAACCATTCCTTTGTAATCTCAAGGAGTGTAGTTAACTTCCTAGTTTTTATCTTGGCACTACAGAATATATATTGCCTATGTTGTGAAGAATAAGATAAGGGGACAGTTTAAGCAGCTCAGTAAAAGAAAACTGGGCAGGTTGACATCACTTAGCTAACAAAAATGCTGTGTCATCAGCACACAACACTACCTACACTGGCCATAGATGTAATGAAATTTGGCCAGTTCAGCAGGGATCCATCTATGGTCATTCCTACTCATGAGAAATCAATCTAATGATTGTTGGAAAATTAGCTTCAACCAGTGAGCGGCAGTTCTAATCAGTGTATTCTGACATCTGTGGAGTCCTGCTGTCAGAATACAATGACACAGAAGGGAGGATTCCCACATTCACCCTGGCTGACTGGCCATTGGCAGCTTTAGAAGTAGAGTGTGTTTCAGGCAGAAAAGCTGATATTTTTTTGTACTTACAGGGATTGGAACACAAAGAAACCTTTTTTTTTATCATTCAATATGTTTTTATTGAGAATAACAAGTAACAAAAAGAGGAAAAACATACCAAACCAGGATTGACATACCGATATTGAGAATAATATTATGAACTCTTGGAAAGGCACATAAAGTTATTACAATCTTTCAGAGAGTAGAATGTCAGGAGCATATATCAGCCTTACGTCAAAACTTTGAAGAGAAAACTATAGTGATAAAATAACAACATTAAAAACACAGAGAACTAAATGTAATTAGTCCACTTGCATCCGACTGTTCCAGTATTATGCTGAGTACACTACCATATAAGTAGGATATATAATACATGGTCCCTAGTGATCCAACTTAGTGGTCATAGGCGACCTGATAAATAGATATTAGCGACTACTTAAGATCAAATACCCAGACCAGGATGACCTGGTCCAGTATTAAAGGAAGGGGACAACATATCCCCCGGTGGGGAGAATATCAAGAGGAAATAAGAGCAGATAGAGGGAGAAGAAGAAAGAAGAAAACAAAACTAGGAGGTGAAGAAAAGAAAAGGGGGTTAGTGACCAACAAGGATGACTGGTAATGCGAGCCAAGTAATCCATGGATCATGGGACCAAAGAGATATGCATGTGACTCGCCCAGGGTTCCCATGAGGCTTCAAGTTTCTGAGTGGAATCCAAAAGCATGCTGACCACCTTTTCCTGAGTCATTATCCAGGAGACTTTTCTTTTTGCCTGCTGGACAGAAACATAAGAACACTTCCAGGACCCAGCGATAGTCAATTTAGCCCCAAGAAAGAAAAACTTTTTTTAATGCTCTTTCAAACAAGTACATAGCATTGACAGTTTTGAGCAAGCGTGCTTTCTCTTCCAATTCAGTCCATGATATCATCCTTTACCCTTGATAGGTGATAATTGGTTTGTATTTTGCTATCTTATTTTTAGATATTTCTTCTTACTATATGTTGATATTGTTACACTTATAGTAAAGATGATGTTGCCTATTTGTCTAGTATTGAAATTGTAAACATTATATGATTTTTTTTTTTTAAACACAACATTAATGCCATATATCAGCTTAAATAAGCAATATATGTTAATTAGTAATGTGTACATTTTTATTAGTTGGAAATTATTATGGCAAATTGCTATACTTTGCCAATATTTTACTTTGGAATACAGGTTTGAGCATATTTACATATATATGAGTGTTATTTACCCTTCTTTTCTGTGTTTAATGTTCAGCGGTATATCAAGCAACAAAGGATATAATAATAGCAATTATGCATAGCGAAATAAGTGTGATTACTGTTATCCGAGAGAAGTCAAGTTGCTTATTTTGCTACATCTGTAATTTGAACTGAATGAGCAACCTTTTTTTCTTAATCTTTTTAGTCATTCATTTCATTAGTTCCACGTGACTGCTGTGTTCATTATCTGCTTTATTGTATTCATTGCATTATACTATGCAATTAGTGTTAGAAGTCTGCAAAACAGGCTTTAATATATATCAGCCATTGAAATTAAATAATGCCCCAATTATGTTTGATTGATCAGAGCTGTGGGTTGCAGTTTTGATATGTGATGTACAGTCAAAGAACTTTATAGTTTTCTGGAGATTTTTTGAAATTATATGAAATATAAAATATATTTTTAAAGGAACTTTTTTTTTACTTTTCTTTAATTTTCTCATCCTTAAGGCAAGCCATAGATTATGCGATTGCAGGAAAGATAAAAGCTCACAGAGCTATTGTGTTCTCCTAGAGGAGGGGGCCGATGGCAATAGCTGCATGAAAAAATCATGCCGGTCATTAGCAGCTGGGCAGCCTGCCCATAGATGGTTTGAATCTCAGTTGGTCCCTGCTAAACCAGCCGAGATTCGAACCATCTATGTCTGGATTTACATTTGTCAAGATGCTAACAGCAGAACTTCACTCCCTTAATGAACAGTCACTATTTTTAATACTTATGCTGCTAGCATTAGTAAATATATGAGAAGGTATATTTACTTGCTTTAAACATTTTTTTACTTTTCTTCAGTTACTTCCTGGTTTCCTGGCCTAGGCAAGCTATGTCATACATCTCAGGAGTCTTCAGGAAGGGAGGAGGGGTTTTCTCAGATAAGCACACCCACCTGCATGCATGCAAGCCTGAGGAAAGGGCAGATGGATTCTAGTAAATGGATTGTAGTAAATGCTACATGAATCATTTGAGATGTATGACAACCTTTGCCTAGGCCAGGAAATCAGGAATTAACTGAAGAAATGTAAACATTCTTATTTTTACTTGTTTTAAACATTTTTTTTACTATTACTCCTGTATTCATTTATAAGTGAACTTATAGTAAATAATGGGTCATGTGTTTACTATCAGTCCACTGAGCACTTTCTGTTGATCAGTGAGTGCCAGGCTTGCAGTGGAGAAACAAATTGAGCACCCTTTCAGCAGTTTCTTCCTCTATCTGAAAACTTAAATATCAGGGGTCTGTTCAGACCTCAGATTCTTCCCAAAAGCCCCTACTGATAAAAAAAAAAATACAAAAATAATAAAATTGTTAAACAATTAAAAAATAAAGCAGAAAAAGGGACCTATTCAGTGTAACGCCAATATCCAGATTTTTCGTTTAAATTGCTTATTTACAGTTTTACATACCTGTTTTTTATTAACTGAGTACAGTTTTATCTTTTAGCTTTAAAATAAATTGTGGAAGTTATGTTGTATTTGTGTGTGCTAATAATGAGTATTTGTATCCATGTTTTCAGAAACATTTGTGCAGCTATCATGGGACCTACAAAATCAGTTTTAGCATTACTATATTCTATCAGTCCTGTGCTTTCATAAAAAAAAGGTATTTTCCATATTTTTAAAGCTGTAAGATCTGGCCACCTAAAGGCAAAAGTGGATCACAGTGCTTGTAAGTGAAAGGGATAAAGGCGCCTTTTAAGATTTTACATATACAAGCACGTGCACACACACACACACATTTATTTTGTCCCAGAATTAGATGCTGGCCCTAAATAATGTCTGGGCAAAGATGGTAAGAGCCTTTTGGGGAAGAAATATAATGATTGCATAGCAGATGGAGTATTGTGATTTCAGTGCCAATTACACTTGTTCCAGTAATAGTATAATTGTCCTTTAACTGACCCCCTTCCTACTCCAATACCTATTTCAATGCCTTTAGGCTTCATTCACACTAGCGCGATTTGTCATGTGACTGTGGACATGACAAGTCACGGCCATTCGTGTTAATGGCACTCGTTCAAATTGGTGCGACTTAAAGATGCAGCGAGTTTGAAAAGGTGCCTGTGCGACTTTTGATGCGACTTAGATCCATTGAGTGTAAAGTCGAAAATCATGTGACTTTGGAGTTGTGCTAGTGTGAATGAAGTCTTACTCACCTGTTCTTGCTCCCACCACATCTTATGCACAGCTGCCACGGCAAAGTTTTCAGACCAGAGAGCTTTCTATACTATGTGCGTGCGCAAAAATCTTCATTCATTCATTCTTCTGAAGAGTCCAAATGGTAGATGGCTTGTCCATAGAAATAAATGAAGATTTTTCCATGCAGAAGAAGAAGGGCTGCTTTTCTGGTGCAAAGGTGCAGTTACTCTGCAAACATAGCTTAGAAGCATGAATGCAACATGAAACATACATCTAAAGCCAGGAACAATTAAATATATATTTTCATTCTTGAGTAAAAGTTAAGGTAAGCCTAGGTCCCCAACCCTTTCTGAGACCTTTTGTACATTCTTACCTAAAATGACATATAAACGAGGTGCATGCGTGGAAGTCTTCAAGATGGCCTCTTAAGCCAGGAGCTCCGCGCTGCCATGGCCATACGGTGCACCTAGTGGGGGACACAGGCTCGGCCAGGAGGGACTTGGGGCAGCAATTCAACACCATAGCCAATCGGGCCGAATCCAAGATGGCGGGCGCCACACAGCCACACACTCCAGGCACAGAGGAGCTCTCCAGACTCAGGCAAACCCTGGCTCCAGCTTCCTTAATCTTCACCCTGGGGACCCACATGAGTAACCACCAGACTGTGGCCCCCTCCCCGGCCTCCACAGAATCCTTTATTGAACACTCTATTGGGGATCTCCTGGACTCCCCTCTAGGGCCTCCCCCTAAAACAGATATGCCTTATGCATCTGACATATCCCCCAGCTCCTGGCCTTTTCATGAAACTGTCAGATCTGCTGGACAGAAGACTAGCACAAAAAGCAGCCCAAATCACTAGTGATATCCGGGAGGCCTTCCAGAACCTGGGATCCAGGATGGAAGCTATAGAAAGTAAACTGGACATTACTGTCTCCAAAACTAAACAGAACTCTGACCACATTTGGGTTCTCCAGGATCAGCCTTATCCAGAATTGACGACCTGGAAAATAGGTCCAGGATACAGAATTTCCGAATCAGAGGCCTCCTGAAATCAGTTACTGACACCATGTCTGTCGTGCCAGATTTCCTCAAACAATCGATTCCCAAAATCCCGCCACAAAAATTGGAGATAGACCGGGCCCACAGGACCCTGGGCCCTCCGAGAAAAGATGGCTCCCCCAGAGACATAGTGGTGAAACTCCATTTCTTCTCCATTAAGGAAGAAGTGATGAAGCTGTGTCGCTTCCAATCTCCCCTAACTTGCTGAGGGCATGCCATACAAGTGTTTACAGACATCTCGCCAACCACTATTCAAAAAAGGAGATCTTTGAAACTCCTTCTAACAGTGCTATCTCAACGTGACATCAAGTACAGATGGGCCTTCCCCTTTGCTTTAAAGTTCGACTTTAAAGGCAAGACGTATTCCTTCCACAGCTTCCAGGATGATGAACGTCTCCTCCTGGATCTACATCTCATCTCGCAAAGAAGCAGCTATGGACTTTGCTACAGTACCTGACCGCGAGAATGTGTTTCCAGCGTGATCCCATTGCGCTGGTTCTCGGCGACAGGGTACTCGGACTGGCTCGCTCATCGGGAAAGGAAAACTGTGTGAGGAGCGGCAAGCATTGCTGACAGGTGTCTGGTATGAATCATGAACGCCGCGCCAAATTTTAAATAAAAAAACGGCATGGGTTCCCCTCCAGGGGCACATCAGGCCCATAGGTCTGGTATGAGATTTTAAGGGGAACCCCCTACGCCAAAAAAACGGCATGTGGGTCCCCCCCAAAATCCATACCAGACCCCTATCCGAGCATGCAGCCCGGCCGGTCAGGAAAGGGGGCGGGGACGAGCGGGCACCCCCCCTCCTGAACCGTACCAGGCCGCATGCCCTCAACATGGGGGGTGGGCACTTTGGGGCAGGGGGTGCCCTGCGGCCCTCACCCCAAAGCACCTTGTTGATGAGGACAAGGGCCTCTTCCAGACAACCCTGGCCGTTGGTTGTCGGGGTCTGCGGGAGAAGGGCTTATCGCAATCCGGGAGCCCCCTTTAATAAGGGGACCCCAGATCCCGGTCCCCTACCCTATGTGAATGAGTATGGGGTACATCGTACCCCTACCCATTCACCTGGGGGAAAAAATTGTAAATAAGAAAACACACTAGACAGGTTTTTAAAGTAATTTATTAGTCAGCTCCGGGGGTCTTCTTCCATCTTCGGGGAGAACAAACTTAATCCAAAACGCTCCAAGGACTCTAGACCCCCCTGAAATCCTGGGCCCAAAACCTGACACCCATTCCATTATTTTTCCTCCCAAGATCAGGAGGTCACAGGGTAACCCTCAGTTCCCATTTTTACCACTCCCTAGTTCTTAGTTTATAAAAAGTTAGCTGTTTTTGACTTTTAACAGGTTAGAACTTAATTGCCTGAACATTTCTTTATTTTTACTCTGTTTGGGTCGAACCATTGACCCACATGTGCTGCGACCCTGATATCCCCAGGAGGTTGGGATCCTTCCTCGACAGGGGGAGGAGGCGAGCCCCCCCGGGACTACGTGCCTGGGACCAAGATCCCCCATACCTTAGCATTCTTTTTGCAGTTGTTATTTCGATGTGCCAAGGCAGTATTGCAGTGCCTCCCCCTACCCCATGGATTTGGTTTTTACTTTCTCCCTGGGTTAGTTTTCCACCCCTCTTAGAGGAAGTGGACATATTTAGTTGTCTCCCAGGCAGCAGGTTACGCTATGCCTGCTGTCTACTCAGGCTTCCCAGAAGCCTGAGTACCTTACCCTATCCTCTCTTCCTTTTCTTCCTTCTCACCACTCTCTCTTTTTCAGCCAACTGCCAGACCCTGTGTAGAACACCCATCTTCCGGCAGGTTTCAGCTTCCAAGCACACAAGCCACCAGGACCAGTCTCACAGTCTCACAGCTCCCCGCAGGTAAGTGACAGTGAATTGGGTATAGGTCTGATCCTCCAGCTCCATGATGAGTAAGGCATCACAAGCTGCTCCCTTAAGAGTAGCAACTCATAATGCCCAAGGGTTAAACTCCCCCACCAAATGCAGAAAGGTCCTCCACTACATGAGATCCCATAATATAGACATTCTCTTTACGCAGGAAACGCATTTTCCAATCCGGTACAAACCATCATTTATTCACGCTCAGTTCCCTCTATTCTTCTATCCAATGCAGAGGACAAGACCAGAGGGGTGGCTATTCTCATCTCAAGGAGCTGTAGGTTCTCCTTGAGATCAGAACAAAGAGACCCTGAGGGCAGATTCCTCCTGATTAAAGGGACCATAGATGGTCACCTCTACTCCTTTGTGTCCTACTATGCCCCTAATGCCGGCCAATTAAAACTTTTCCATGCACTCTTTAAGACCCTAGGTCCCCAGTTAGAAGGTTCTGTAATAGTTAGATAGATAGTTACATAGTAGGTGAGGTTGAAAAAAGACACAAGTCCATCAAGTCCAACCTATGTGTGTGATTATGTGTCAGTATTACATTACATATCCCTGTATGTTGCGGTCATTCAGGTGATTATCTAATAGTTTCTTGAAGCTATCAATGCTCCCCGCTGAGACCACTGCCTGTGGAAGGGAATTCAACATCCTTGCCGCTCTTACAGTAAAGAACCCTCTACGTAGTTTAAGGTTAAACCTCTTTTCTTCTAATTGTAATGAGTGGCCACGAGTCTTATTAAACTCTCTTCTGCGAAAAAGTTTTATCCCTATTGTGGGGTCACCAGTACAGTATTTGTAAATTGAAATCATATCCCCTCTCAAGCGTCTCTTCTCCAGAGAGAATAAGTTCAGCGCTCGCAACCTTTCCTCATAACTAAGATCCTTCAGACCCTTTATTAGCCTTGTTGCCCTTCTTTGTACTCGCTCCATTTCCAGTACATCCCTCCTGAGGACTGGTGCCCAGAACTGGACAGCATACTCCAGGTGCGGCCGGACCAGAGTCTTGTAGAGCGGCAGAATTATCATTTTATCTCTGGAGTTGATCCCCCTTTTAATGCATGCCAATATTCTCTTTTCTTTATTAACAGCAGCTTGGCATTGCATGCCATTGCTGAGCCTATCATCTACTAGGACCCCTAGGTCCTTTTCCATCCAAGATTCCCCCAGAGGTTCCCCCCCAGTGTATAGATTGCATTCATATTTTTGCCACCCAAATGCATTATTTTACATTTTTCTACATTGAACCTCATTTGCCATGTAGTCGCCCACCCCATTAATTTGTTCAGGTCTTTTTGCAAGGTTTTCACATCCTGCGGAGAAGTTATTGCCCTGCTTAGCTTAGTATAGTCTGCAAATACAGAGATTGAACTGTTTATCCCATCCTCCAGGTCATTTATAAACAAATTAAATAGGATTGGTCCCAGCACAGAACCCTGGGGAACCCCACTACCCACCCCTGACCATTCTGAGTACTCCCCATTTATCACCACCCTCTGAACACGCCCTTGTAGCCAGTTTTCAATCCATGTACTCACCCTATGGTCCATGCCAACGGACCTTATTTTGTACAGTAAACGTTTATGGGGAACTGTGTCAAATGCTTTTGCAAAATCCAGATACACCACGTCTACGGGCCTTCCTTTATCTAGATGGCAACTCACCTCCTCATAGAAGGTTAATAGATTGGTTTGGCAAGAACGATTCTTCATGAATCCATGCTGATTACTGCTAATGATATCGTTCTTATTACTAAAATCTTGTATATAGTCCCTTATCATCCCCTCCAAGAGTTTACATACTATTGATGTTAGGCTAACTGGTCTGTAATTCCCAGGGATGTTTTTTGGGCCCTTTTTAAATATTGGTGCTACATTGGCTTTTCTCCAATCAGCTGGTACCATTCCAGTCAATAGACTGTCTGTAAAAATTAGGAACAACGGTCTGGCAATCACCTGACTGAGTTCCCTAAGTACCCTCGGATGCAAGCCATCTGGTCCCGGTGATTTATTAATGTTAAGTTTCTCAAGTCTAATTTTAATTCCATCCTCTGTTAACCATGGAGGTGCTTCCTGTGTTGTGTCATGAGGATAAACACTGCAGTTTTGGTTACTGAAGCCCCCCGATTCACTCATGAAGACTGAGGAGAAGAATAAATTCAATACCTTTGCCATTTCCCCATCCTTTGTAACCAGATGTCCTTCCTCATTCTTTATGGGGCCAATATGGTCTGTCCTCCCTTTTTTACTGTTTACATACTTAAAGAATTTCTTGGGATTTTTTTTGCTCTCCTCCGCTATGTGTCTTTCATGTTCTATCTTAGCCTTCCTAATTGCACCCTTACATTTCTTATTGCATTCTTTATAAAGTCTGAATGCTGAGGATGATCCCTCAACCTTGTATTTTTTGAAGGCCTTCTCCTTTGCTTTTATATGCATTTTTACATTGGAGTTAAGCCATCCAGGATTTTTGTTCGCTCTTTTAAATTTATTACCCAATGGGATACATTGGCTAATGCCCTTATTTAATATGCTCTTAAAGCAAACCCATCTCTCCTCCGTATTCTTTGTTCCTAATATTTTATCCCAATTTATGCCTTTTAGCAAGGTTTGTAGTTTAGGGAAGTTGGCTCTTTTGAAATTCAGTGTCTTTGTGTTCCCTTCATGTTTCCTATTTGTGTGATTTATACTGAAACTAATTGACCTGTGATCGCTGTTACCTAAATTGCCCCGTATTTCCACATCTGTGATCAGGTCTGTATTGTTGGTAATCAGTAGATCCAGTAATGTTTTATTTCTAGTTGGTGCGTCTACCATCTGACCCATAAAATTGTCCTGCAAGACATTAAGGAACTGGCGAGCCTTAAATGAATGCGCGGTTCCCTCCGCCCAGTCTATGTCTGGATAATTAAAATCCCCCATTATGATAACACTTCCCATCCTTGCTGCTAATCCAATTTGTGATAGGAGATCCATCTCCACTTCCTCCCTCAGGTTAGGGGGCCTATAGCATACTCCCAGTATTATTTTCCTCTTAGCTTCATCCCTTTGGAGCTCTACCCATAAGGATTCCACCTCCTCTCTAGCTCCCTCAGTGATGTCATCTCTCACATTCGCTTGTACATTATTCTTGATATATAGGCATACCCCTCCCCCCTTTTTACCCTCTCTATCCTTGCGGTATAGGGTATACCCTTGAATGTTTGGCAGCCAATCATGAGAGCTGTTGAACCAGGTCTCTGAAATTCCCACAAAATCCAAATCCTCCTTGTACAACAGTATCTCTAGTTAACCCATCTTGTCTGCCATGCTCCTGGCATTGGTGAACATGCCACATAGTTTAGACCGGTCGCATATTGTCCTCGTATTGGGTGTTTCAAGATTGCAACTAGGACTTGCTACTATACTCACCTTGTGTTTTTGTGCTTTCATTAACCTACCACTAATGCCCCCAATACTACCCTCTGGAATATCTTCCGCGCTGGCTATCACTGTCTCTGGACCCTCCCCCCATTGCCTAGTTTAAAAACCCCTCTAACTTTTTGGCCATCTTCATTCCCAGCAGATCTGCACCCTCCTCATTTAGGTGCAGTCCGTCCCTTCTATAGTACCGGTTACCGACTGAGAAGTCGGCCCAGTCCTCCAGGAACCCAAACCCCTCCTTACTACACCAGCTCTTCAGCCACTTGTTTACTTCCCTAATCTCCCTCTGCCTTTCTGGTGTGGCTCGATGTACCGGTAGTATTCCTGAGAACACTACCTTGGAGGTCCTTTTCCTCAATTTAGCACCTAAGTCCCTAAAATCGTTCTTTAGGACACTCCATCTGCCTCTGACTTTGTCATTGGTGCCAACGTGCACCATGACAGCCGGGTCTTCCCCAGCCCCTCCCAGTAATCTGTCCACAAGATCCATGATGTGCCGAACCCGAGCACCCGGTAGACAACATACTGTTTGGCGCTTCAGGTCTTGGTTACAGATTGCCCTCTCTGTCCTTCTAAGAATTGAGTCCCCTACCACCAGAATCTGTCTTTCCTTTCCCTTTGCTGCCCCCCCACTCTCACTGGAGGAGTTCTTCCCCTGGCAGCTAGGAGAGTCCTTCTCCCATTCACACCAATCCTATGACAGGATTGATCACCTCCTGGTCTCTAACGCTTCAATCCCCTCAGTGCTTAAAGTGCATATTACAGATGCTGTCTGGTCAGACCACTCCATGGTCGATATTACTATCCGTAACCGACTACCCCAACCTAAATTTCCCCACTGGAGACTTAATGAAGCCATCCTAAATGACCCAATCAGAAAAATCGAAATAGAAAAAGCCCTCATAGAATACTTCACCATAAACTGTCAACGGTGCTTCTGCGGAAACTTTATGGGTGGCACATAAAGCCACAATAAGGGGCAAAAACATACAAATTGCTACCCAACTAAAAAGAGCAAAATGCGCAGATATTGATAAATTGGAGAACTTCTCCTCTCTCCGAGTAGATCACAAGAAAGACCCATCTCGAGTCCCCACCTCCCTTCTAGACACAGCCCATCTGGAACTGAACTTAGCACTGACAGCCGATGCAGAGAAAAGCATTAGATGGAGTGGGGCAAGATATTATCATCAAAGAGATAAGACAGGCTCCCTCCTAGCTTCCAGGCTTACACCTCATGCCTGCTCTTAGCTCTTACTCCTTCCCTAAAATTAGGATAGCAGGTAAACCCCCAACGGCGAACCAATTGAGCATTATGCAGGCCTTCCACAAGTTCTATGAGAACCTATACAGCGTATAGCAAGCTGAAAGTGATTTGGATCTATCTAGCTTTCTTGATAATCTCCCAATCTGCACTTTGGCGGCAGAACATAGAGACAGACTCAAAGCCCCCTTCTCTACAGAGGAGGTGGTAGAGGTGATTAAAAACTCAAAGAAAAACTCAGCCCCGGGACCAGATGGGTTTTTAACTCCCTACTACAAAGTGTTTGCAACTACTGTAGCGCCCTACATGGCTCAATTTTTTAACGCTAAAACCAAAGGTGACCCTCTTGACACACAGTTAAATTCCACGCTTATAACCGTCATCCCAAAACCAGATAAAGACCCAGGTGAGGTGAGCAATTATAAACCAATATCCCTGATTAATAATGATTTGAAGATCATCTAAAATCATGGCCAATTGCCTTGCCTCCTTTATAGGAGCATATATTCATAAAGATCAAGTGGGGTTTATCCCAGGAAGACAGGGCCAAATTAGGAGAGCAGTAGACATTGTCTCCCTCTTACAGTCAGGTTGGGATGGTGGTTCTAAACAGGTCGGTATGCTGTTGTCCTTAGATCTCCAAAAGGCATTTGATTCTGTCTCTTGATTACCTGTTTGCCCTAATGGACCACTGGGGATTTGGCCCTCATTTTACAGCCCTTCTCAGGTCGTTATATTCTATATTCTTGAAGCTAGGATTCACCTACAGGGCCTCTACTCAGATTTCATTAAATAGCTAAAGGCACTCGCCAAGATTGCCCATTATCTCCATTAATCATAGCAATAGAATCCCTTGCAATTGCCATCAGCACAAACCCAAACAAAGCGGGGGTCAAGTGTGGCCCAAACACACATAAATGTGGTTTCTTTGCAGATGACCTTCTCCTCTTCATAACCTCCCTGGTCACCTCGCTTCCCATCATATGCAAACTATTAAAAGAATTTTCCAAGGTCTCTGGAATGTGGGTAAACTACACCAAATCACAAGCACTCAATGTGTCTCTCCAGCCATCCCTGGTGGCCCAGCTGAAGGAATCCTTTCAATTTGCTCCCAAGTTTGAACAATTATATTCCGCTAACTATCTCCCCATATACCAGAAGCTAGAAACAGACCTTAAAGCCTGGTCCCAATATGAGCTCTCTTGGTTGGGTAAAATTAACTCCATCAAAATGACCCTCCTCCCGAGACTCTTATACCTTTTTCGCTCTCTTCCAATTCTAATCAGGAAGGATCATTTATGCTCATTTCAAAGCAAAATCATTAAATTTGTCTGGGGTAAGTCAGGCCACCGACTCTCGCGACACACACTTTTCAGATTAAGGACTAGAGGGGGACTGGGTCTCCCAAACCTGCTCTGGTATTACCAGGCCACGAGACTTTCCCAGCTTTCTACAGTATACTCTAAGTTGGTTAAACCAGTCTGGGTGGACATGGAGAGATAGGTGGTCCCATCTCACACCCTAGAGTTTCTCCTCTGGTGTCCATCCGCAAATTCGCCCTCACATTCTTTCCCCCCCCTGTCCCACGCTTAAGCCATGTGGGATAATCTCAAGCGGTCCTCCTCCCTGGTGTCTGATTGCTCGCCCTTGACTCATATATTCCACAACCAGGATTTTAGCCCGGGAATGGAAATTAGGGCCTTCAAGTGGTGGCTAGATAAGGGGATGCACCAGATCGGACACTTTTTCACTTCTGCGGGCCCCATTTCACTCGCCTACTGTATTAAGAAACTGGACCTACCTGACTCGGAGTGGTTCAGGTTCCGGCAAATATCTCATTACCTTCACTCTATCTGGTTGACGAAACCTAACACCCCTCAATTTACACCCTACGAACAATGGCGTGGTCAAGTCATAGAGCAGAGGGGAGGCATTTCCATAATTTACTCGTCACTTGCTCAACCCACCTCAAAACAAGCTTACATGATAGCTTGGGAAGCTGACCTTCAGGAAAAATGGGATCATGGCACAGGGCCTCTAGATCCTATAAAGGTATCCTCAACACTTCCCTATTGGAAGCTAGTCTGAAAGTCATCACTTGATGTAGTACATGACTCTGTCAAAACTTTCTACTATCTTCCCTTCGGTGTCACCTCTCTGATTTCGAGGGTGTCAGATGAAGGGAACCATGTTACATGTATGGCAGGACTCTCCCAAAATCAGACGTTTTTAGAGCAGAATCTTCCAAATAATGTCCAAGGTTACAGGGTTCTCAATTCCCAGTCTCCGTCAATGGCCCTCCTGAACTTCAAAATTCCTAAAATTCCAAAATACTCTCAAAAACGTATCTTCTTTATCCTCTTAGGCACCAAACTCACCATAGCCAAAACTTGAAAGCTCCCCAAGATCTCAATTCAGGCAGTCAAACGTAAGATCTCATGGATCATGTCTCAAGAGAAATTGGTGAGCTCCCTACTGGATACTTCCCACCAGTTCCATGAGACTTGGGATCCCTGGGCCAACTATGTAGGAAATTACAAACTCCCTGATTTCTCCCAATCTTAAATGTTACCAATGATGCTCTGGCAGCTGAGCCTCTTCTTTCCTGTCCTCCTTTTTTCTCCTTTTCCTCACTCTACAGGGCCCTTTCCCATATTGCAGTTCTGTTCTTGATACATGATGTTACCTCTTTATCTATGAGACGCTTCCATTACTATGTTTCTCAAGACATAAAAAGACTAGGGGCAAAGTAAAATACCTTATTTCTCATTTTGTTTACCCTGTCTGATATTTTTGCTAGAGAATCTTCAATGGCTGGAACCAAGAAGGGGAGGCCCCACCAATCCCCTCCTGCACAGCTAGCTCCCTCTCAGGGTGCAGTTGGTGGAAGGGTCTTGGTCTCCCCCCTCTGTCTCCTTAGCCCTAAGCTTATGATATATACCACATGCTGGCTTCTCAATTCCTTAATCTAAAGCCGATCGCTCCAGGTATTGTCTCTTAATCAGTCTCGCTGGATGTTATCTTGATGTTCTTTATGTCATCACTTCTATGTGCTTTGTTACTTTTCTGAAAATTCAATAAAAATCGTTGAAAGTAAAAGAATTGAAAAAAAAGACAGATAAACTAAAAGTCCTTGATAAGCGTAAAGTTAACGTACGCATAAAAATGAAAAAAAAAAAGGGAGAAGGCAAGCTCTTTAGTGCAGAAGAGACATGCTATGTCTTTTCTAAAATAAAACTGACTTACCTGCTTGTTCACAGTCTTCTTTAGAATGTACATTCTTGGCATACCACAGGAGTCATTTTATTCTGGCCTGGCCAGCAAGATGGCCCAGAATCTAGAGCAAGGGGATGTCAGACTAACAACAAAAACTTTAAAATACAAAAAAAAAAATGCAATTAAGTAAAGTAGACTACAAGAATGCTGTTAATAGGGAATTTACCACATTGTCCAATTCTACAATGTACAACTATGGTCCTTTACAACTCCATTATTTTAAAATACTGTGCCAGCAGCAGAATGAGGTTTTTGGTACCTCAGCTATTTATTATATTTCACTGTGAACTGCTATCAAAAGATGACCTTGGGTCACTATATTAACCTGGAGATATCACAAAGAAAATATATTGTTGAATCACTGCTGACTTTACAGAGGACAAAGAAATACAAAAATGACCATGTAGTGAGAATTATTAGTTCTTTTCTGGCCTTGTAGTGATGACCAGTATGGAGATTTTCGACTTCCACAGGGATCACTTAAGTATGATATTTGTATACTTACATTAGTCTAAGGTGGACCATTGTAACTATGCAATAAACTGTACACCCAAACTAAAGTTTTAAAGTGCTCTCCCTTCCTTTTCCAGACCGAACGCTTTTGTGTATGAGATTTTAAAAGACTAGTGCAGACAGATTGAGGTAATATTTAAAAATACATTTTTTTAAATGCTTACTTAAATAGATAATAAGATGGTCTTTTATCTGCACGCCCATACTTTTTAAATGGTTTCAATTTGATTACATTAAAGTTAAACTCCAACAGTGTTTTAGAAAATGCAGCAATCTATGTACATTGCTCACTTCTCAAATTTAACTAAAGTCACAATGTGTTCATCTCGCTGTAATTAGTTTGACATATTTACATGAACGAAAAAAAAGCCTAAGGATGTATTTCCACAAGAAATAGGGAGGATTAACATGGCGGCAAAAAAAAAAAATAGCTTTCTTTTTGCAATCAATTCTAATTAATTATGACATTGAAATCTTAAAGGGACAGTCCAACCAAAATTATTTTTTCACTTTTGATTAGAAACTACTAAGCTGATTCTTCTATCACCTCTGTACATCATTTGAGGATGGCAGTATCAAAATCCATTAATTTGAGAACATAGCGTTAGCATTGTATCTCAGTAATTTAAAGCAGTAGTAATTTAAAGCAGTTGCCACACATTATGTAGGATTTCTCATTAAAGTGGTTGTAAAGGCTGAAGGTTTTTTACCTTCATGCATCCTATGCATTAGCCAGTGAGCAAATGAGGAGAAAGCGGGGGTGGAGCTAAGTGTATTTTGGATGCATAGAGCTGGGCTGGGGAGTGAGCACTCACCAGTGCCCCCATAGCGAGTGGCTTGCTATAGGGGCACTGGTCAATGGGGAGGAGCCAGGAGTGACAGCAGGGGACCCAAGAAGAAGAGGATCAGGGCTGCTCTGTGCAAAACTATTGCACAGAGTAGGTAAGTATAACATGTTTTTTTTTTTCTTGTCAAAAGAAGTTTATTGAGTATACAATGTTATAAAGATACATAAAGATACATAAAGTAAGTTTACAAGGATCTATAAAGTAAGCTCATTGTTTTACAGTAGGGTTTATATAGGTAAATATCATGAGATTTCAAATATTAAACATTGGGTTCACGTAAACCTAAATTAAAGATATATCATTTCCTTAGTTACTTTTGTAGGTATTTAAATGATTTATACCTACTATACATATTGTTTACAAGTAGAGTGTATATAGGTCAAATTAATTCTGATAATGAGCTTTAATCGTAAGGTGGAGAAAAGGAAAGAGAAAGAAGAAAAAGGGTTGAAAGGTAGAGGTATGGTCCACAAGGTTGTCCCGCTCGTCAGTTTATTATTCTTTTTAGTTCTCTTTGAAGCCTTAGAATGGGTGTCTCTGTAAGTCATTTAATCTGTTACCATGGCAACAGGACAGAGTCATTGAAATTTGACAGGAACTGTTGTTTTATCCAAGGATGCCAAAGTTTTTCAAATTTTGGAATTTGATTTTGATCGATGGCTACCATCTTAGCATGGGACATTGTATTATTCATTCTGTGAATTGTTTCTGCTAGTACCAATGTAGGAGATTTCCATGCCTTGGCCACTGTTTGTTTTGCAGCCGTTATTAGTTGGATCATAAGTTTGAATTGAGAGAGTGTTAACCATTCCGGTTTTAGATTAAGTAAAGTTAAATATGGATCTGGTTGTATTATTTTTTTAAATATTTTAGATGCAATCACGAAGACTTCCTTCCAGAAGGTTTGGATTACTGGGCACGTCCACCATATGTGTAAATATGTGCCTATTTCTGGGCATCCTCGAAAACAAAGAGTTGAGGTATTAGGTGAATATTTTGCCACTCTAGCGGGTACAAGGTACCAGCGAGTTAGGACTTTATAATTTGTCTCCAGTGCCAAGATGTTGGGTGAAGATGACTTAGATGTGAGCCATATATTAGACCAGTCCGTGTCTTCTAAAGTTCGTCCCAGGTCCTCCTCCCACCTCTGAACGTAAGAGGGTCTATTAAGATTTGCTACTCCATATAATTGATTATAAAGTGATGAAATTGTACCTTTAGCAAATGGATCTTTTGTACAGATTGATTCAAAAATGGATAATTGGGATAATGGTGTATCCCCCTTTAGGAATAGTGTATAGAAATTTTTGATTTGGAGATATCTAAATATCTCAGAGTTTGGTAGATCATATTTTTCTCTAAGCGATGGGAATGAAAGGAATGATTTAGATGCTATGAAGTCATTTAGTGTCTGAATGCCTGATGTTGTCCAAGCTTTAAAAGAATTTGGGTAGATCCATGCCGGATAAAAGGCCGGATTTCTGATAAAAGAAAGGAGAGGATTGTGTGGAGATTGTAACTGATATTTGGTTTTTAGTTTATCCCAGAGAGATAAGAAGTGTTTAGTTATGGGATTATGAATTTTAAAGCGGTCTTTAGGATCAAGCCATAATAAATTTGATATTAATAGAGGGTCATTTTCTGAAGCCTCTATAAATACCCATAATGGGATTTCCTGTTTTGCATGGTATTTGGACAGACTGGCCAAATGTGCTGCTCTGTAGTAGTTAGTAAAATTAGGGTATCCCAGGCCTCCTTTATTTTTGGGAAGATGTAGTGTGTGTATAGGTATACGTGGTTTAGAAGAGCCCCATATAAACGAAGTTGCTCTTTTTTGTACTATTCTCAAAAAATAGGAAGGAATTGGAATAGGGAGGACTCTGAATAGATAAAGCAATTTGGCTAGAATAGTCATTTTGATTGCATTAATCTTCCCTATCCAGGATAAAGGAAGTTGCGACCATTGTTTTATTAGATTTGTGATCTGTCTTAATACAGGAGGATAATTGGTTGAGAATAAGTCAGAATGAGATGCTGTTAAATGAATTCCAAGATATGGGATTGATTTTTCTGCCCATGTGAATGGGAGTGCAGCCCTAGCCGGGATCAATTCCATGTTTGTGAGTGAAATATTAAGCACTAGGCATTTCTTAGGATTAATCATAAGGCCGGATAGGGCTGCAAATCCATCAAGAGCTGGTATTAAGTTAGGACCAGAGACCTGTGGTGATGATAGAAAAAGTAATATATCGTCTGCAAATATACATAATTTGTGTGTAATACCTCCTACTTCAATGCCAGTTATAGTTTGGTTTGTTCTGATGTATTGGGCCATGGGTTCGAGTATAAGGGCAAATAATAAGGGAGATAATGGGCAACCCTGTCGGGTACCTCTTTCGATATTAAAGACTTCAGATTTGTATCCAGCATATTTTATATAGGCTTTGGGTTTATTATATAATGCTTTGATCCATGTTAAAAAGTGGGGTCCAAAACCCCATTTTTGTAATGAATATTGCATATATTGCCAGGATACTGTGTCAAATGCCCTCTTAATATCGAGAGATAGAAAACATAAAGGGATTTTCCGTTTTTTAGCAATATGTGCCAATAACACTGCCCTGCGTATATTATCGCCTGCCTGTCTATTTGGCATGAAGCCTACTTGATCTCTATGTATTAATTTTCCTATAATGCTATTGAGGCGTTTTGCTATTATTTTTGCTAATAATTTAATATCGAGGTTTAACAGAGAGATAGGCCGATAATTCACACAGGAAGTATCATCAGAAAGGGGTTTTGGGATCATACAAACAATTGCCATTAGTGTTTCTTGCCGAAAAGAATGTCCATCTAGAAGTTTGTTAAAAGTTTCAGTGAGAATGGGAGAGAGTATTTCTGAGAATGTTTTATAGTATAAAGCCGAGAAGCCGTCTGGGCCTGGTCTTTTGTTAAGTTTTAGGTCTTTTATGGCGTTAGCAACTTCATCTATAGTTATAGGCTCATCCAAACTGCTTTTTTGATTCTGAGATAACTCAGGTAAGGTTATTTTTGAGAAGAAGGATTCAGCTTCTGTAGGATTAAATTCATTGTTTGTCTTGTATAAAGTTGCGAGATGTGAGTGAAATTTATGGACTATTTTAACTGGATTACAAGTGTAAACATTTTTTGATAATTTCAAACGTATTGGTTTGAAAGATTTGTTAGTTGAATTTAATGCCCGAGCCAAATATGTACCTGGTTTGTTTGTATTCATGTAGAAATTGTGTTTGGAGCGTTTGAGGGATTTATCAACTGACTCAGTGAGAAATAGATCGTATTCCAATCTAGATTTTTCCAGATGAGATTTTGTACTCTGAGATGGATTATCTTGAAATGATATGTAGGCTGCATTAAAATTGAGTTCTAGTTTTTTTGCTAGATTTTTGCGTTCCCGTTTAAATAGTGCCATTTGTCTTTGTATTGTACCACGCAAGACAGGCTTATGAGCTTCCCACAGTGTTATTGGGGAGATGTCTGTTGTATTATTAATTGATATGTATTCCTTTAAAGCTTGTTCAATGGCCATCTGATGTAGTGGGTGTTTGAGCATTATGTCTGGTAAGTACCACGTTGGGTCATGCGCTTTTGGTATGGCTGAGGCTATAGTAGTGTATACTGCATTATGGTCAGACCACGGAATCGGAATTATATCTGATGCAATAATTTCTGGTATCATTCCTATTGTTAGAAAAATATGATCTATTCTGGTGAAGGTTTGATGAGGGTGCGAGAAATAAGTGAATTTCTTTTTCATTGGGTTACTTTCTCTCCATGAATCTACCAGATTGTATTTGGAAAGAAGTTGAGAAAAAGGTAATCTAGAGGTTATTTTGGATGGTGTAAAAGGTGATTTATCTAGAAATGGGAGGAGGACCTGGTTCGAATCCCCACACATTATCACTGTTCCTATTTTGTGTGTATTAATCACTTGTAATATATGTGAGAGGAATGGTGTAGGTTGTTTGTTAGGAGCGTAGTAGGAAATCACCGTGATTGCTGTATCCATTATATAACCCATGAGTATCAGGTATCTACCTTCTGGGTCTTTAATTTCTGATGATAAGGTGAATGGTATGGATCGGTGAAATGCAATTAGAGTTCCCCTTTGCTTGGTACAGGCAGAAGCCGTTTAAATTTGTTGATAAAAAGGAGAAATATATTTTGGAGTAGAATCTTTGGTGAAGTGTGTTTCTTGGAGGCATACTATGTGAGCCTTCTTGTTATGGAAAGTACGGAAGGCTTTGGTCCTTTTTTGAGGGACATTTATTCCCTGAACATTCAGGGAAAGTATATTCAGTGGTGCCATGGCAATAGATCAAATAGTTTTGACTTACTTTTTGTTATGCAGAGCTGACTGCGCAGATCAACCTATGTGGACTGAAGAGATGAATAGATAGAAAAGAAACCAGTGAATTCTGGAGTAAAGAGTAAACAAAAAACATATGAGATTAGATGATACATTGTATAAATTATTTTTTGCAAGTAATCACAATTTACCCGTGAAAGAGAATAAATATCTCTCTCAGGGGAATAAGTGCCTTCGTCACACTCCCTCATAATATGGTTGGGAGAATGAGGAGGGCTAATGGGGGTACACGGATCTTCCGCTTACAGGAGAGAAGTGCTATGTCAAAAGACATCAAAATGATGTTTCATTAATTGGAGTGCAGAATATAGTTTTTGTTGAAATGATTTATTCCAGGGTGGTTGTATATGGTTAGTCTTGCCCTAGGCTAAATAATTCGGTTAGAAAGGTACTGTTAATAACTTTGGTATTGATGAAGATAGTTTGAATTATTTTGGGATTTTAACCCTTTTAGAGTAAACAATTACATATTTTATTCATATGTAACTGTTTAGATATGTTAACTCATAAAATTGAGGTTGTATTGCTTCAGATTAGAATAAACAAAAACATAATTCTAGGAACTAGTTAGGTAATAATATATTTGTTTTAAGAAAAGAAAGAAAAAGCTTCCATTACTTCTGGATTATTGAACATATTTGTCCTAAAAAGTAATAAATCTATTGTTATTACCTGATAATATATAACTGAACAAGAATTTCCTTATTTCACTTATATATTCTAAGGCTATATGAATCAGAAGTAATAAGAAATATAACTGGAATGTAACATGATCCCACACAGTGTGTGACTATCAGAATGCAGTTACATTCAATTATAAATATAGGTTTTTTTATAGAGAACCATCTCTTAGTATAATAAATGAAGAGATATCAGGAATTAGGATGTCAGTCCATTGAATCTTCTTGGTCCATGGATGATGTGGCATAACGGCCTCTTTTGTGAGAATGATGATTCCCATTTTGTTCTGAAATTTTCTGGGTGCTGCCTGAAGGTGAAGATGACGCCATTCTTCTGCGTGTGGGAGTGTTGCTGTTTGTGGGTTCTGTCAGATTTAATTTTAAAAGGGTTTGTTGTAGTTCATCTGCTGATCTGCTTCTGTAAATTGTACCTTGGTAGTTAAATCTGACTGAAAAGGGGAAGCCCCATTGATACATAATGTTGTGGCGTTGCAGTTCCATTAGTTGGGGTTTCATGGATCGTCTTTTAGTAATAGTAAGTTGGGATAGGTCAGCAAAAATTTGATAATTGTGTCCTTGAAAATTAAGTTCCTTTTTTTCTCTTGCAGCAATTAGTATTTGTTCTTTCGTTCTTTAATAATGAAATTTTGTGATTATATCACGTGGGGGTCCATCTTTCTTTTTGGCTGTGAGGGCTCTGTGTACTCTGTCCAGTTCTAAACGTTCAATAGGGATATCTGGCTTTAGTTCTTGTAATAGAGCAGTAATAGTAGATTGCAGGTCTGTCACAGTTTCAGGTATTCCCCTTATGCGCAAGTTTGAACGTCTGGCTCTATTTTCGTAATCTTCGAGCTTAGTTTGAAGTATTAAATTCTCTTTTTTTAATTGTTCCAATTCTGTTATATTTTCTTGGGTTGTAATTTCAATTTCATCCATTTTTATTTCTAAGGCTGCGGTGCGGTTTCCCAGCTCTCTTATTTCTTTGGTTAGGCTTTTTGTTATTTGGTCTGAGGTTTGTTTTAAAGCCTTATGAAGCATCTTTTCAAATTGTAATAATATTACTGGGGATACTGAGGAGGCTTGTGGAGAAGTTTGTGAGAGGATTTGTTCTGTATCTGACTCAAATGGAGAGTCTTGCTGTGACATTTTCTGTCTGTGAGAGCGCCCTGATGCAGTATCTTGTGAGGTGACTGGAGCTGCTTCAGCTGCAGTGAGTGCCTGTGAGCTCTTTGTGAGGTGATTTTTATTTCTGCCACGGTTTCCTCCCAGTACCATATTTCCTGCCCAAACTTTCACAGTTTGTTCCCTGGGGCAAAAAGGTTCAAATGGATACCTTTTGAGCCTGCAGGCTCCGCTTTGTCCTTCTCTTCTCTCCTCAGCGGTGTGGAGCTCTAACAATGCATGTCTGCTCTGCTAGGCTCCACCTCCTGCCCTCCACATGTTTTTTTTTTTAAACAGAACTTTTAATATCACTCTAATTTTACATGCAAAAAGGGAGAAGGGTGCAGACTCAAGCTGCATAAAGACAGATGAGACTATATTGAGAGGCGACAAAGCAAGAGCAGCATCTCTTAAAGTGATACTAAAGTCTTTTTTTTCTCCTTTAAAAATAACAAACATGTTATACTTACCTGCCCTGTGCAGTTGTTTTAGACAGAGCAGCCCAGATCCTCCTCTTCTGGGGTCCCACTTTGGTACTCCTGGCCCCTCCCTCCTGTTGAGTCCCACCACAGCAAGCAGTTTTCTCAAGGGGCATTGACCATTCAGACACAGAGCCATGGCCCAACACCACCATCTCATCGGCTCACTGACTTTGATTGACGGCAGGAGCCAATGGCACTTTGCTGCTGTCTCAGCCAAATGGGAGAGAGAGTCTGGACAGCCGAATCTCTCGTGCAACATTTCTGGATCGAGATGGGGCTCAGGTAAGTATTGGGGGGCTGAGGGGGGCTGCTGCACACAGAAGGCTTTTTATCTTAATGCGTAGATTGCATTAACATAAAAAAACCTTCTGAGTTTACAATCACTTCAATGTACTATACTGTGAAAGATAAAAAAGCCTATGGGTAAATTTTCTCTAGGATCACCTACAATTACTTTTCAAATGGCTGGTGCTTTAACCCTTTTGCTGACACTGTTCTAAGGAAGGCCAAACATTATACAATATTCTTTACTTCAACTTGATTTACTGACTGTGTTGATGGGGGAATCTCTCCTGTGGAGCTATTATATTCTGGCAGTGGGAGGGTTCCCGGCTGTTAGAATACAATGATTACTGCTTGTGGCCAATAGCTGACTTTGGGTACAACCAGCCTACCTATACATGGAGCGAAATTCGACCTGGCCCTGTGCTTTCAGAAAATGTATGGTTTGGTGGGTATTTTACAAAATGGCAAATCTGTAGGTAAAAAAATAGTCCAACAGGATAAAAATAATGAAAAGAAAACTAAAAAGGTTTACCTACCTAAGGTTAAAATTGGAAAGCAGGGCTTGACAGCAAAAAGGTTAAAGTCTAAATGAACATTCAGTGTAAATAAGGTAAATACATTCCATATTGATCAAAACTAGATTTGTAAAAAGTTTTAGTGTTTGTTTTCTCTAGAAAGCAGCCATAGCCTGAATAGAAAAGCCTGTCCTTTGCCAGCATTCTGTGGAGAAGGTACCTTGTTCTCTGTGTGAAAACAGTGTTCCTTTTGCAGAGATCCAACACACCCCCTGTTAAGGCAGGCCTATGTCTCTGCAATCAGGAAATTCCATGCTTTCTGCAGGTTTCAGAGATATAGGTCTGTTTCAGCTGGGGATGTTTTGGACCTTTGCAGAGAGACCACTGTTTTAGCACTGAGAGCAGGGGTCCTTCTACATAGAATGCTGGAAGGGGACAGGCTTTTCTACTCAGAATGTTGCTGTCTTCTAAAGAAAGAAAACCTTTGCATGCCTTTTGTTTTTATGCACATTGAATGTATTAAGCTTATTTAAAGTTGAATTTTAATAACAATGCCGTACATACATGTGTTTAATGCATGTGTATGCCCTATCAACATTCCTAGTAAGTGAATGGAACTATTTTATTTCCACCCCTGACCTTTTCTAATCATGCGCTGATTTTAGCAGTTATGCTCTATACTTCCATCCAGTACAGGAACACCTAGCACTGAATACAGATACAATACAATACTGTCTGTCCCAAGAAGATCAAGGCGGTTAAGAACTGCTACAATAAAACCATTTCAGCCAGCTACTATCTGCAATTTTTTTAAAGGTGTAATATAAAAGAAATTTATCTACAAAAATGCTTTCCCATGTTAAACTTTCTCAGTGAAAGATTTGCCTATATATGGCCAGCCCTAATCAGGCCATACATTTTTGCATTATCTCAGATAGGGGTAAGTTTAGCTTTCTCTGACAATTATTGAGGAAAGTAAAAAAGTAGATGACATTTTTAGCTGGCAACTGAATATATTTTGGGGTGCCAGCATTCAAAAACACTAAATTAATTTTCAGGCATTGTTCATGCCCCAAGCTCACATCGTAAAATATATTTCTCTCTGCTGCCTTTGACACAGTGGACCACCCCCTCCTCCTCAAAAAACTCCACTCCTTCGGTCTCCGTGACTGTACTCTTCGCTGGTTCTCATCCTACCTATCCCACCGCTCCTTCAGTGTCACTTACAACTCTACTTCCTCCTCTCCTCTTCCTTTTTCCATTGGGGTCCCCCAAGGTTCTGTTCTTGGACCTCTCCTTTTCTCAATCTACACCACCTCCTTGGGTCAGTTGATTGCCTCCCACGGCTTTAAATATCATCTCTACGCTGATGACACCCAAATCTATCTCTCCACCCCCCAGCTCTCTCCATCTGTCTCCTCACGCATTACCAACTTACTAGCAGACATATCAGCCTGGATGTCACATCACTTTCTCAAACTCAACCTATCCAAAACTGAGCTGATGATATTTCCTCCCTCAGGTGCCACTTCCCCTGATTTCCCTTTTAAGATCATCGGCTCAACTATCAACCCATCTCCCCACGCCAAGGTCCTAGGTGTAATCCTGGACTCTGAACTAACCTTTCGACCCCACATTCTATCACTATCCAAAGCTTGCCGCCTCAGTCTTCGTAACATCTCCAATATACGCCCCTTCCTAACCAATGACACCACAAAGCTTCTAATCCACTCCCTGGTCATCTCCCGCCTCGATTACTGCAACTCCCTCCTCATTGGTTTACCTCTAAATAGGCTATCCCCACTTCAGTCCATCATGAACGCTGCTGCCAGGCTCATCCACCACACAAACCGCTCAGCGTCTGCCACACCCCTCTGCCAATCTCTCCATTGGCTGCCACTCAGTCACCGAATTAAATTTAAGATACTAACTATAACTTACAAAGCCATCCACAACCTGGCCCCCAGCTACATCTCTAACCTAGTCACAAAATACCAACCTAATCGTTCTCTTAGCTCCTCCCAAGACCTCCTGCTCTCAAACTCCCTTGTCACCTCATCCCATGCTCGCCTTCAGGACTTCTCCAGAGCCTCCCCCATCCTCTGGAATGCTCTACCCCAATCCGTCCGATTTTCTCCTACTTTATCCACTTTCAGACGATCCCTGAAAACTCACCTCTTCAGAGAAGCCTATCTGGCCCCCACCTAACAACTGTACATTTATCTTCTCAATCAGCACATCACCCATAGTTATTAACTCTTGTATGTCTTGACCTTCCCTCTTAGATTGTAAGCTCTAAGGAGCAGGGCCCTCTGATTCCTACTGTATCAAATTGTATTGTATTTGTACTGTTTACCCTCAAGTTGTAAAGTGCTGCGTAAACTGTTGGCGCTATATAAATACTGTATAATAATATAATAATAATTTAGTTAGACAATGATAAATATCACCTACATTTTAAGTTTGAATCCATGACACTAACAGTACAATATTTTAAATTTAAGTATTACTTGTGTGTATATATATATATATATATATATATATATATATATATATATATAGTGGGGCAAAAAAGTATTTAGTGTACATATATTGTATATTTAGGCCACCTCCTACTTTTCTGCCCAGGAAGCATCTTTAGAGTTAATTATTGTATCAGCATTCAGTTTTATTGAACACTCATTGTCAACAGCTTACAAAAAAAAAAAAATATATATATATATATATATATATATATATATACAGTATACATATATATATATATATATATATATATATATATATATATATATATATATATATATGTGCATGTAGGCATTCCTAATGCCTACATGCTGCGTTAACACATTGAACTTTATCCTTGAATCTTTCCTGAAGTCAAGGTAAACCCTGGATTGGGGATGCAGCAGCTTTAGCTCTTTTATTTACTTGCCGATTACTGTCATTTATTCTTGGCACCACGACAGAAGCATTTAGTCTTATTTTAGGTTTGCAGAACGAAGTACTTGTATTTGGCATAAAAAACGACATTTACAATTCAATGCTGAAGCAAACACACAAAACATAAAACGAACAGGCATAATTAATGTACAGTAATTTTTGCAAAACCAAGTTCTAATTCAAAAAAAACTACAATAACACATCTGGTGTTTTTGGCTTTCTAATATTTTATGTTATCCATTGTACTGTACAAATGCCAAAATAATTGTAGTATTGGAAGACACTGGGCATAATACTAAAACATTATTTTAGCAAGGGTGTTAAATCTTATAATGAATTTGGCCATGATTATAGTGTATATTAATTATTAGGGTAAAAAATATCATTTTAACAGTAGTACTCTTACAGCCATTAGTAATTTAATAAAAAGCTCATATTAGGCAAAGATAAGAGCAGCTGCACACTGGATAAATTACAAATGCCTACACTTATTGTAAAGCCGCCAAAAACATGGTAGTGACAGTCCCCACCCTGGGGCCACCCCCTTTAATGTATTTCACCCAATCAGGGCTTAGTGTACCACTGGGCCCTGATTGGGTGAATTACATTAAAGGGGGCCCTGACTGGGTGAAATGCGTTAGTAAGGAGATTCCAGGATGGAGACTGTCACTGCCATGTTTGTGGATGTTTTGTAATAAATATAGATGTTTGTGATTTACTCTGCGGGGGTTATTTACGAAAGGCAAATCTGCTTTGCACTACAAGTGCAAACTACAAGTGCAAAGTGCACTTGAAACTGCACTGAAAGTGCACTTGGAAGTGCAGTCACTGTAAATCTGAGGGGTAGATCTGAAATGAGGGGAAGCTCTTCTGATTTTATCATCCAATCATCAAATTATGCGCAAGCTAAAATGCTGTTTTTTATTTTCCTTGCATGTCCCCCTCGGATCTACAGCAACTGCACTTCCAAGTGCACTTTCAGTGTGATTTCAAGTGCACTTTGCACTTAAAGTTTGCACTTCAAGTGCAAAAGTGGATTTGCTTTTAGTAAATAACCCCCTGTGTGTAGCAGCTCTTATTATTTCCCCCAGGCAGTGAGCATGGACAACCCACCCAGCAACCAGGTTGAAGTAGCGGTGGGGAGAAGCTGCTTGGAGTGAATAATTTATTCAGTTTAAAGAGGAACTGCAGTCTGCTCACATAACTTGTAACAAAAACATCTTTGCCATTCTAACACTTCCCTCCAACCACTTTGCATATTATTTTCTATATACTGTGATTCTGTACTTGCCAAATATGCTGCAGAAATCTCCCTCTACTAATTCTGGCTGCAGCCATTTTAACTGTGAGCAGCTGAAGCTGCTGCCTGTTCACTTCTTGGATTTACACAGACACATAGAGGCACACCTCCAGCTCTGCAGCCCTGCAGTTCTCATTGGCCCTCTTATGACTCATCCCCCTCCCTTCCTGGCAAACTCTCATGAGAGCGAGAGAGAGAGCTGTGCATGATGTCATAAGCCTAGGCTAATTACCAGACAAGAAACATGAAGTGGGCTGTATAAGGTATTTACTGGCAGAGAAAAAAATGTTTTATTATCCAAAGTTAAAACAACAAGGGCAGAGGACTTAACAGATGGAAAGTTGAAAAAATGACTGAGGGACCGCTTTAATGTCATCAAAAAGTTCTCATTGCTATACAGTAAAACCTCAGATTGCGAGTAACGCGGTTTACGAGCGTTTCACAATATAAGCTGTTTTCTTTTTTAAATTCTTACTAAATTTGCGAGCATTGTCTTGTAAGACGGGCAGGATTGAAGCCTCTTGGCTGTGCAGTACCGCATGTGGCCAGAGCTGCGGGGGCACTGGTGATGCTCGGAGACACTCGGAGGCCACTTGGAGACACTCAGAGACAATCAGAAAACACTTGAAGATGCTCAGAGACACCCAGAAAACACTCGGAAACACTCTGTTCCGGAATGTCTCTGAGCATCTCCGAATGTCTCTGAGTGTCTCTGAGCATCTCCGAGTGGTCCCTGAGTGTTTCAGAGTGTCTCCGGTGCCCCCCCCCACCCCTGGCCACATGCGGTACTGCATACACTAGCAGTGACACTAGAACTAATTATCTGAGTTTCCATTGATTGCTAACTCGCTTGGATTTATGCTTGATTGCTAACTTGCTTGGGAAACTCGCTTTGATTTACGAGTGCTTTGGATTACAAGCATGCTTCTGGAGCGAATTATGCTCGTAATCCAAGCTACTACTGTATACTAATTCTTAAGAGCAAGAGACATAGCAACCAATTAAATGTCACTAAGCTGATGTCTGATGAATACAAGAGGGATTCTGAGTGTTTGCTATGGATTAGCAAAGCACTTATGAATTAGCACTTTTGAATAACAATTATATATTTAATAAGAATATATGGATTTACAATGCATAACAAATATTATGCTGCCCTTTACCCATATGTTCTGTGGTTTTTAGACAATAATATGGGAGGCCATCGTTTTTCAAAGGGTAAATCCTCCACGTAAGTTTGTGGGAATGCAGTCAAATAGCATGGCAATGCAGGCCCCACTTAGCGCAATCTTTTCCTTCTACCTTGGAGTGAATATCTGTTTTTATATTTACATTTGCCCATTCTAAAGCATTTTTTTCCATCTTCTGTATAAACACTGCCTGCTGAGTTTCTATGAAATTCACATAACAGAATACTGTACTTGGATATGCATAAAAAAACTTAGACACAGAATAGACAGGCTCATTTCTTTATAATGTGTTTTTTTTTTTAGGGATGGAGTTTATATATGTAGGATAGTAAGGGAGGGTCTTAAACCAAAATTGTCAGAACTAATAAGGAATATTAATAGTTTTAAAAATGTTCTAAAAATTGGACACAATGTGTCAATGTGACAATGTGTTCACATTTTTCATAGACTGGTCCCTGCAGATAAGGGGCCTGCGTTGTTTAAAATACACATAATATAGTTTAATGCAAATACCGTACCTGTAGGCCTTTTCTGTCAACCATAGAGTCTGGCCAAAATACATCAAATTAACTATGAAATCAGATAGAAAGCAAGATGAAATTACATTAGATGCATCATAAGCTTGTTTCTAATACAAGACAAAGTTGGCATTGACTTAGCATGAGATTACATTAAAGTGATTGTAAAACTTTGTTTTTGTTTTTTTTTTTCAATAACAAATGTTACACTTACATCTCTTGCACAGAGCAGCCCCAATCCTCCTTTTCTGCGGTGCTCTTGGCTCCTCCTCTTCTTGTGTGTCCCCACAGAGAGACGCATTTCTTGGGGGCACTTATGTGGGTGTGCTCCTGAGTGCTGCTGCTGAATCCATTGATACATACAGCAGGACTCAGCCCCTCCCCCGTGTCACTGGATTTGATTGACAGCAGCGGGAGCCAATGGCTCCCGCTGCTATCAATCTATCCAATGAGGACCCAAGACAGCGGCTGGAGCTGCTGTGCTCGTCCCTGTTGCTGGAAAGATTGGACTCAGGTAAGAAAAAGGGGGACTCTGGGGGGCTGCTGCAGTACAAAAGGTTTTTCGCCTTAATGATAGAATGCATTAAGGTGAATAACTGTGAGGGTTTACAACTCCTTTAACTTTTGATGAAGCATTTTTTTTCCTTTGTGCAAGATAAAGTTGTGTGACATGTGCAAGAATGTTGCATCTCTTGCATGATTAGGTTACAAAATGCAGAATGAGGTTGTGCCAGGCTAAGAGGGGTGGGTGATAGGTGAAGCTGTATCAAACACACCAATCTGGTTGTGTAAAATTTAAAATACCGTGTTGGGTTACATTATGACTTGAAGGTAGTGGATTTCTTAGAATGGACACTGTAGCCAAAATCCACTGTGTTGTTGTAATATGTAGTATGATATGTAGTGAATGCAAATTTTTTTCAGGAGGACCCTGAGCCAGCACACATATCTGTGTGACTGAGCCACCTAGACTCATAAATAATTATGATAATAAAGTTTGGGTTGCCACTTTTTCCTGTGGTCTGAAGTTTGGCTAGACTTTTTAATAGCAAGTATAGGAACTTCAGGCTGGGTTCACATATATGCAAATTGGACGCGTTTTTACCCCGCATCCAAATCGCATAACATGTGAATGTGACCGAGCCTCAGTGGGGATGGTTCAAATATGTCCGGGTCAGCCACGTTGCAGTTTTGAAAAGGGTCCTGTGCATTTTTGGGTTCCGTTCAGGTGTGAATTCAGGCAAAAATTTGCACCTAAAACAGACAACGATTTATTGTAAGACAGAAGCAATAACATTTTAGTTTTTGGTTCATTGGTTTTTCATCCTTACTGTGTACGTACGTGTGTGTGTTTTTTGTGTGGTCAGACTTTTTTGGTATTTTGTATGTTTCTAGGTCAAAAGGGCTTGAAATGTTGCTGTTTTGGAAAAATGAAGATTTCTGTTTTATGTAATGCTAATATAATAAAATAGCTATTTTATATGGATACAAGTCCTGAGTGGAGTGCAAATGTCTATATGTATATATTAGGCCCCTTTCACACTGGGGCGGGGCCGTTGTCGGCGGTAAAGCGGCGCTTTACCGTCGGTATCGGGCTGCTAGCGGGGCAGTTTTACCCCCCTGCTAGTGGCCAAGAAGGGGTTAAAACCACCGCAAAGCGCCTCTGCAGAGGCGCTTTGCTGGCGGTATAGCCGCGCCGTCCCATTGATTTCAATGGGCAGGAGCGGTGAAGGAGCGGTATATACTCCGCTCCTTCACTGCTCAGAAGATGCTGCTGGCAGGACTTTTTTTCCCGTCCTGCCAGCACACCGCTCCAGTGTGAAAGCCCTCGGGTCGGTTTGCAGGCGCTATTATTAGCGCAATAGCGCCTGCAAACTGCCCCAGTGTGAAAGGACCCTTATTGTTTTGATATATACATATTTTTATTAAAGCATTCTATCCTTTTTAGAGCTGTGCCCTGTTCACACCTATGCAAATTAGATGAGACTTACACTGCATCCAATTCGCAGGACATTTTAAAATACATTCATATGAATGCATCTGGTTCACATATGTGCGTTGCATTCGCACTGCGCATTGCACAAAAAACGTGTGCATTTTCTGGGTATTGCGGTGCGAATTACAAGCCCAATATCTTCTATGGGAACACATCTGATTCACAGATGCATTGCGTTCTGAACATGGATTTTCTCCTTCTCCTCACTACATCTCCCCCTCTCCCCTCCCTCTCCCTGCTCACTGATCCGCAGCTAAAACACAGAGGAAGGGGGCATGGCCTGACGCATGGAGTGAGAGGACGTGCTGTTCCACAGCTCCCGGGTCCCGCGGCTCTACAGGGCGTTTCTGAACCGAATCAGGCTGTATAAACGACTCCGATGGGGAAAGCTAAGTACCGGGACCAACAGGGAACGGGGGGTTCTCGTCCAGGAGGGGATTTGGGGAACTTTTTCACCCGATCTTCGGCCGCGGCCCAGCGCCAGCCGAGATCCAAGATGGCGCCGGCGCCTCTGTCCCCGGCCCGCTCCGAGTCAGCCCTGGACACTATGGCCTGCTCACAGGCATCCCACACTACCCCTGTGCCTCCAGTTTCTCCCTCCAGCCTCTCCAGGTGCCGTTCCACTGCATCCATAGGATCTGAGGATGGATGGGATCTAGAATCCCAGATGAGATCCCTGCACAACTACATGCGATCTCTCCCTACCAAGGCTGATTTTGAGCAGTGTGTACACCGCATAGAAAAAACCTACAAACAGGAGATTTCAGAGCTTAAAAGGGACATTGGTGTTCGTTTTGAGGACATTGAAGCCACAACAGAGACACTCCATGCCTCTGTTCAGAAGCATGAGGAAATACTTAACTCCCACACAACCATGCTGCAGCACCTTGCGTTTCAACAGGATGACATCGAGAACAGAAACAGGCGTAATAATATTCGCATACGCGGCATCCCTGAATCTGTGGAACCCAAGGATTTGAGGGCAGCGGTGACGGCCATTTTCAATCAGCTCTTACAATTACCCAAAGATAGCCCACTTGAGCTAGACCGGGTCCACAGGACCTCAGGCCCCAGGAATCCTGACCCCTCATTCGTTCGAGATACACTCTGCAGAGTGCACTTCTACAACATTAAGGAATCCATTATGCGGGCAGCCAGCATGCAGGACTCTATTCTTTTCAATACCACTCCCGTGATGCTATTACCTGATCTTTCACGTTTAACCCTGACCATGCAGAAGGCCCTGAAGCCTCTCACACAGCTTCTCCAATCACGCCAAATAAAATACCAATGGCGCTTTCCTTTTCAGTTACGGGTGCACCATGACGGTAAGGCTGCCACATTCCACATGCTGGGTGACCTCCCTGCATTCCTGGGCATCCTGGAGTTGCCACAGGTGTCTTTGCCAGATTGGCCTTTCTCTCCAACTACACCAGGCCTGCCGTACATTCCGCAGTGGCAGAAACACAGCCGCAAACGCCGTCCTGGATCCTCACCCCGCATAGACCCTGATGACTGATGCTATACGGACCAGCTGGTCTCCTATTTTTTTTTCCCCTCACTCTATCTGAGTAGGAATGCCTACAGCACCACCTTGGATTTCTAAGGACTTTCATCCCTCGAGCCTCTGCAGATAGCCTTCACTTTTCCACACCTCTTCCGGCAAGCAGTTCCTGTTACTGGTTTTTCTTCAATTGGAAGATAGAAACCTTTTCCTTAATGTTACTGTTACCCACATTCGGGGTCCTTATGCCTTAGAAGATACCAGGTTCTTCTGTTAAAAATTGCTCAATGGCTCATAAGCTGCATCAGGAAGATCCACCTTGGCCTCCTGGGACTGCTGCGGTCCTCACCTGTTGTGAAGCTGATCCTATTGCCCTTCCAGTCTCTCCAAGCCGGAGGTTCCTGATTACTACTTTTGAACTACCACTTTTTCTTTTTACCTGGGACTGGTGTGCCTGTTTGCACTCTACTATTGCTCTCATGGCACACTCAACTATTTATAATGTTGTATTAACCCATGCTTTCCCCCCATTGTGTCTCTGATTTTGATACCTTATTATACTTATATATGCTAATTACGTTTACAAGTACAGCCCAGTTTACTTTACATATTATTGGCCTTGTGGTTGCCGGGGCTCCGGGAGCTCTTGCCATGCTAAACACTAACCCCCCCTTAGGAATACTCGGTGCCCCCACTTGGCACCGTTCCATGGTTTACAGATATTCTATACTTTACAGTTTTTTGTTTTGTTTTTTATTTTCTTTATTTTCTTTCTCTCAACTTTTGATTAACTGGTACCACCTAGTGGTCTACCTTATCACAACCAGTATACTGTTTAATTTGCTAGGATTAGGGTCCCGGGCTCCCTCTTCTGGGACTGTAATACCGATTGGACAATCATGGATACTGGGACCCTTTTCCGTTCTCCGCTCTCTCTCCTCATTCTCTCTCCTCTCTTGCTCCTTCCTGATATTTCTTTCATTTCCCCTCTTCCTTTTTCCGCTCTCTCCCTCACATCTATCCCCTCCCCTCCCACTTTCCCTTCCCCTTCCACTCCCCCGCTGGCTGGGGCGGTTTTTCGGGGGACTCTCGTTGTTTCTTTTTTCTCCCCTTTCCCTTCATACCCACCTTGATATGACCGCTACTCCACCACTTAATTTAGCTTCTTACAATTGTAGAGGCTTTAATACCCCAGAAAAACGTAGCCAGATCCTTTATCACTTCCACAAACAGAAAACTAATATTCTCTTATTACAAGAAACCCATTTCAGGACCGATTCCATACCCATGGTGCGCAGTCGATTCTATACCACTTGGTTTCACAGTACCAACCCCGCTGCAAAGTCCAAGGGGGTTTCGATCGCGTTTCATAGGTCTTTTCACCCTGAGGTTATTGACTCATATATTGATGATCACGGTCGCTTTATATTTCTCAAACTAAAAATCAATAATTTTCTCTTTACAGTCGCCAACACCTACGCTCCAAACACAGATCAGGCACGCTTCCTATCATCCACTCTTGCCAGACTGACCTCTTTTGGAGGTTCTAGTGTTATCGTTGGAGGAGACATCAATGTGGCCCTTTCCCCGTCTGCTGACACCTCTACTGGTAAGTCTTCCATGTCCACGACCTCACTCTCACACATAAAATCTTTTTTACATTCTTATCAATTAGTGGACGTGTGGCGCATACATCACCCTACTGACAGAGATTTCACATACTTCTCTATAGCACACAACTCATATAGCAGACTGGACTATTTTCTCATCTCCCAATCCCTCCTAGATACACCCTTACTAACCTCTATAGGACATGCTCTTTGGTCTGACCATGCCCCGGTATATCTGTCTTTCGCCCGACCCCCACAGTTACGTAGGGGGCATTCCTGGCGCCTCAATGATAATCTCTTACGAGACTCAGTATGCATCGCTGAAGTTACTAAAGCAATTCATAACTTTAAAATTGACCATATGGCAGATACAACTTCTCCACTTAACCAATGGGAGGTGCTGAAGTGTGTGGTCAGGGGCGTCCTAATTCAGAACGGCTCCCGCTTGAAAAAGATTAGGTCTGACGACATCAAGCGCCTCCTGACCAACATTTCAGATCTTGAATCCCTACACAAATCAAATCTGGACCCCTCCATTTTTGTGGCCCTTTCCAACTCCCGTCGGGACTTACTCCAATTATTAGACTATCACTCTCTCATAGCTAGGGATCGCGCCCGAAAATCTTACTACTTTATAGCCAATAAATGTGGTCAACATCTGGCACGGGTTATTCATCCCAGGGCTCCACGTCTTCCCATTCCCTTCATCACCAGACCAGACTAAAGTTTTTGGTTGCAAAGACATATCCACCACATTTAAAGACTATTATGCCCAGTTATACAACCTGCCGCAACCCTCCCCACCGAGTTCTCTGCCCCCATCCCAAGACCCAATGCGGACCTATATAATGGAAATGGCACTACCTGTGATTGACCCCCAGATGTCCACGGACTTAGATGGTCCTCTGTTGGAACCGGAGTTCCTTGGCGCCATCAAAGGGTTAAAACCGGGCAAATGTCCAGGCCCCGATGGCTACTCTCCAAGGTTTTACAAAACCTTTGCACCCTTATTGGTACCATTTCTCACTAAGGCCTTTAATTCCATAGATGATACCACCCTCCCTTCCAAAGCACTTCTCTCAGCCAATGTCTCCATTTTACCAAAACCCAATAAGGACCCTTCCCAATGCAGCAGTTACCGCCCGAAATCGCTTTTAAACATTGACCTTAAGCTCTTTGCCAAAATCCTTGCCAATCGCCTCTCTCCCCGGGATCATACATAGAGACCAGGTGGGCTTCGTCCCGGGTAGAGAGGCACGAGACAACACCACCAAAACTATTAACCTCATCTCCTATGCCCAACGCCACCATCAACAGATCTGCCTTCTCTCCTTTGATGCCGAGAAGGCTTTCGATCGGGTTAACTGGCGCTTTCTAAAACTTTCCCTTGAGCAAATTGGGTTGGGATCCCCTTTCATCTCCAAAATTATGTCACTCTACTCCAGTCCCTCTGCTTCGGTCCTGGTTAATGGTACTCCTTCAGCTGCATTTGACATCTCCAATGGGACTCACCAGGGATGCCCCCTCTCACCCCTTCTTTTTGTTATAGTAATGGAACATCTAGCATGTGCCATTCGCCAAAATGATTCCATACAAGGCATACACACGCCTTCCGCACACCATAAACTTGCACTTTACGCTGATGATCTACTCATTTACGCACGCCAACCACATATTACTCTCCCCTCCTTGCTCTCGGAGTTCCAACGTTTCGGAAGTTTGAGTAATTTTAAACTCAATATCTCCAAGACTGAAGCACTTAATATCTCTCTCTCCGCTCCCACATTGTCCTCCCTCAAATCTAACTATACCTTTCACTGGCAGACCAAGGGCATTAAGTACTTAGGCGTAACCATACCGGCTAACCTATCACTTCTCTTTACACTGAATTACATCCCCCTTCTCTCTTGACTCCGTAAAGATCTTGCCACCTGGGGGGACAAACCCATACCCTGGTTTGGACGCATAAACACCCCTAAGATGGACACCTTACCCAAATTGCTCTACCTATTTCAGACCATCCCGATCATAGTACCCAAACCCTTTTTCTCTACTCTATGCTCTCTTTCCATCCGCTTCCTGTGGAATAAAGGATTATCGAGAATCAAATTTAAGTTACTCACCCGACCAAAACTGCAAGGAGGTACAGGTCTACCTGACTTTGAGCTTTATTACAAAGCCACAGTAATGGCACGTATCCTTGATTGGTTCCCACGACCTTCCCAAAAAGCGTTGGTTATGGTTGAACAGGATATGTCCCCCGTTGACCTTAGGGCTTTACTGTGGGGCTATAAACGTAACTTATCAGTTTTGGCGGATTCATCACCCCTTACCACAGCTGCCCTCATACTTTGGTATAAGAAAGGTCTATGCGAGATTCTATCTTCAGATCCATCTCCCTTATCACCACTTTTCGATAATCCCGCCTTTCCACAAGGTATAGGGGCTCATGCTATTGGTTCTCTCTCCCGCTCCTCTTGGCCCCAAGCACACTCTTTTATCGGGGCAGACAATGGAACACCAAACATCCCTTCAGGGAATCGAGACTGGCTCACTTCCATACACCTTTCCACCTTCACCAAACATCTTTTCACCTCCTCTCAGGTCCATCGCCCCTTGACTGACTTTGAACACCTCAGTTCTTTGCAAGAGTTACCTAGACACCTGCTCTCACATATCTACAGTCTTATTCAATCTCTTACACAGAAAGACCTTCCCACCTACACTAGAGTATGGTCGGCAGACCTGGGAAAGACCATCTCCAGAGCGGATTGGCAAACTGCGTTCCATTTCGCGCATAAGTCCTCAATCTCATGCTATTCACAAGAAAAAAATTTTAAGGTCATGGCGAGGTGGTATAGGGACCCCGCCTCTCTACGGAAAATCTTCCCCTCAACTTCAAATTTGTGTTGGCGTTGTTCTCTTACTACAGGGTCGTATCTACATATTTGGTGGGAATGTGATCGGATCCAGCCCTTCTGGAATCAGGTATCCCAGGTTTATGAAAAAATTTACGATGATCCTCTGCACTAGCCCTCCTATCTATTCTGCCAGGTTCAATAGCCTCTCAAAAGCGCAATCTTTTAAGTTTTTTCCTGTCGGCAGCTCGCCAACTCATACCCCTTTTCTGGAAGACAGTGACTATCCCCCCATTGTCACTCTGGACCTCCACCATGAATGATATCATGCGAATGGAGGAGATGCTAGCGCTTGACAATGACACCTACGAGAAATTCACAATTTTATGGTCGGTTTGGCAGCGCTTCTCCGCCTCAGATACGCTGTCTTCTTTGCTCTCTGCCCCCTAGATTACAGCTTCCCCTATAAATTTAAACATAAGCTGATCCCCTGACCATGTCTAGGGATCTGGAGTCCTTCCTTCTCAACTCCAGCCAGCGGAACCCCCTCTCCCTACTCTTCCCTCCTTTTCCCCCCTTTTTTTCTTTTCTGTTCTTCTTCCCCCCTATTCATTTCCTAATTATTCTCTTTCTCTTTCTTCCTGACCTTCTATCCCGATACTTGACATGATTTATTTATGTTAAAATTTACTTAATAATTATCAGCTTAGCTGTGAGCGATAGCCATTTTGTTCGCTGATTGATCTCTCAATATGTTTTACTTTATGTCAAATGTATTAACTCTTTTGTTGTTTTATAACAATAAAAATATTTTCAACTCTAAAACGCAGAGGAACCTCTGAACAACTGATTTTTATCTTCCCAGTGAAACCTGAGCTTCAATTCACACTGCGCATGTGTGAACCCAAGCTAAGTGGTCAATGAAATGCCATGTGTTTGAATTTTATATAGGTATAAAGGTACAAAGAATGGCACAACTGGTGACACTAATAAGAAAAATAAATAATAAAAGCTGACAACTTCAGTGAAGTATATATAAAACTAGTGCACATGATTGATCGGAGTTCAGAGTTCAGTAATATCCATAAGCATAATAGAAGATCACGAGGAGCACATTCCAGAACAAACAGGGTTAATGGGACATCCTCCACAGTTGCCGCAGTTCCTCTCAGAAACAGAGAATGAAATTCAAGTGCATTGTAATGAACTTTAATGAAAAAAATAAAAAAATAAACAGATTGCGGCCCACTCATATATATGAGGAACTTACTTGAGCCTGTCACACAAAGCCTCAGGGGAACCTTCAGCTCATCTAAATCACACAAGCTGCTGCATACAGACACCACATGCAAGCACAGGAGGGTGGATGACAGCATAGGAACCCATGATGGAGACATCACAGGCTTTGGGAGGGTATGGATGTTAGGGTTGCCACCTCATCCATTTAAACCTGAACACATATTAAGTAGACAGGTTCTGTGGCTGATTAAGGTGGTAATTAAACTCACTTGGTGCCTTATCTGCATTTAATTAGCCTCAGAACCTGTGTAATTCAAAGGTGTTTGGGTTTAAAGGGATGAGGTGGGTGTGGTGGGGGTTTTACATATTTTATGCTTTTTTGGTATTGGTGTTGTGCAGGAGTGACAATTTTGCTGACTGTTCTTTACTCCATGGAGCAATGCAATGAACTGAGATACAGTTTTTCCTAATAGCTGGCAGAAATCATGATCACAGACACTTTCTGTCAACCTTGTGGTTCTAATATATGGTTTTACAATATAGCAAAAGATATATGCACTGCACTCCAATATCCTTCACTCAATTTCTTATTTCAAATAGGTAGGTCACATCACTTGTGCTAGCTATTCCCTCTGTTGCATTTCATCCAGTATTGAATAAAATAATGGAGGGGGACTGCTCTAAAACAGTCTCTATTGTTCAAATGTTTTTTTAGGTACCACATCCCTTCATATACAGTATGACACTGGAAAATAATAAAGCCCTAACAAAATATAAAGAACGTCATTGGCTTGAGTTAATAAAAGAACTGCAGTAAGTATATTGCAAGTTACAGATGGACAGATCCCCAGATGGTAGGGTGGGTATTCCATACAAATGCATCCAATGTGTTTCGCAAGGGCAAAGCCAGCCAGGGAAGATTAGCAAAAGGTTCTGTCAAAAATATTGGAAGTACATACAGTCTGAATCAGGAAAGAGGAACTGCGGTCACCGCATGTCAGGGAGACCCCACTGCACCTCAAAACATATAAATTATGCAAGAGATGATGCAACTCTATCAGGTACTATGGGGGAACATCAGTGCTGACCTAGTGACTGTGGACCAGGGAATTACATCATGGTGGCATCTCTTCTAGACTTTTTAAGGATTCTTATTCTATTAACCAGACTTATTTAAGGGAAGATATTTATCATCCCTTGCATAATTTATATATTTTGAGGTGCCATGGGTTCTCCCTGACATGCAGTGGAGGATTCACCTCTTACATCACAAAATAATTCCTAGTGTTCAATGTCATGTAACTGGTCAACTAGTAAGTAAATAAACAAATAGAAAAGTAATCACCATCAGTCCATAAATAACCAACACCTGCCACATTATAATTTAATGCCATTAGGGACAGCAAAATATAAAGTGTTAGCTATAATGAAAAACATACCCCAAACTCTACTACATCATTGGGATGTGAAAATCCCCAAATAGCTGTACAGGCCATTATACCTGTCAAGAAAGATCTCCATCACTATTAGTGTGCCAAAGTGGGACAAGGGTAATCCAGAGACCAAAAAAACAAACTTCCATCTTAAAATACACAAGAGCTTACCTTGCCCCCAACACTAGTATCAGACAACAGACCTGGCAATATATGTAACTGCAGTTCTTTCATTAGACAAAACATTAGACAATCCAAGGATGTTCTTTGTTTTTCAAAATTCTCTTAATATGTTTGTACCAATAAAATAAAAATGTGAATTTAAAATTTTGGTGTGGTACCTACAAAGTCCCATTAATTTTCTTTTTGATAGGGATTTATTGTTTTTCAACTTCTAGTAGGCTTAATAATAGAGTAATGAGCATATTGATTATAGTAGAGATGAGCGTATGTGCTTGGGTTTGGCTCTTTCACTGTTTGTTAAACCCATTGTAATGTTCGAAAACTGAAATCCTTGTTCTCTGATTGGCACCCATGCCAACCGTCTGACCTCTTGTGTTCAGAGTGCAGTAGGGCAGCCATTCAGCCCAAGACCTGAAAGTAAGTGGAGATCACAGAAGTAACAGTGTCAGCTTCAGTGATTTCCAGTTTCCAGGTGTATTGGCCAGGTATAGTCTATGCATAGTTACAATGGTCCATCTTGGATAAAATATCCATACCTGGATTTCCTCTTTAAATCAAAATCCAATAGAAATTTATAGGTGGTGAATCTGGAAAATCTATTTTGGCCATTTTAAATTTATTGGATAAAGAATTCTCAAATAAAGGGGACATGTCCCATGCAAATATAATTCTTATTCAATGTCAAGAACAACATTGGAAAAACACCAGTGCCTTCAAATATATGCTTGGGAGTTGTCTTTAACCACTTGCCAACCATTATACTGCCGCAGGTTGGCTCGGCTGCGTGAATGGTGTATGTCGACCACTTAAAGAGCAATAGCAGGTCCGCACCTGCGGCACATCGCCAGAGCTGATGCGCGTGGCTGGCAGCAGCGATGTCCACTGGCCACCCACGATCGCTCCACAGAGAGCCAGAACGGGGATCTGTCAATGTAAACAAACAGATCACTGTTCTGACAGGGGAGTAGAGAGAGATCATCTTTTCCTAGTGATCAGGAACAACAGTCTCTCTCTCTACTCCCAGTCAGTACACTGCCCCACAGTTAGATTTTATTATATATTGAGTGATATTATTTTGTAGACGCTATAACCTTTGCACAAACCAACCAATATACGCTTATTGTGAATTTTTTACCAAAAATATGTAAAAGAATACATATTAGCCTAAACTGATAAAGACATTTTTTGGGGGGGATATTTATTATAGCAAAAAGTAAAAAATATTGTTTTTTTTTCAAAATTGTCTGTCTTAGCGCAAAAAATAAAAACCACAGAGGTGATCAAATACCACCAAAAGAAAGCTCTATTTGTGGGGAAAAAAGGACATTTTGTTTGTGTACAGCATCACATGACCACACAATTGTCAGTTAAAGTGGAGCAGTGTATCGCAAAAAAAGGCCTGGTCATGAAGGGGGTAAATCCTTTCAGGGCTGAATTGGTTAAGCTGTATATAGTGTTACAGAACAGTAAAATTCTTACAGACAGCACCAGTGACAATGTATTCTGGAATCACATCACTTGCATATGTAATGCATTTTTTCACTTTTATATTGTTTCCAATCTTTAATATACTGTAGCAGCAGGCAGAGGATCCCAATCTGATTAGTTATAACTAGAAAAAAATTGATTTCCTAGGTATCATGAGACACCTGATTTTTTATCCAGCGGTAACAAGTAGGAATTGACCAGTTGAAGTACAGCCACAACAGATCTAAAAACTATAGGAAATTGCACTCTTAAAAATATAAAGCTTAGGCCTAACTTTGTACGAATTTGACCACTGGCAAAAAAGTTTGATGGCATAGTTTGTGTTTTTTTTTAATATAGGCAAGTGTGTTATTGGTAGAAATCAGGTAACATCAAGACAGTATGCAGGTATTTGAATAGGCAGCATATAGAAAGAGTTTTTCAACGTGAGCTTTTTTTTAGGTGTGTCAGCGCTATTGTGGATTGTAGCCTTTGCCTGCAATATATCAGGTATCATAAAGATACCAGTCATTTGTGTACCACATGCTTAAGAAAACACATAACTATGCGCCAAAGAGCAGCACCTCCACGATACTAGTTGACAGCAAAATGCCTGCAGTTTTGAGACAATAGTCTATGAGCATCCTGGGAACAAAATACCAAAGTTCACCCACCCCCGTCTATGAGCTGTGAACTATGTCAACAACATAAGTTACAGGTTCTGTCCTTTTTGCACTCCCTTATTTCTAAAAAAAAAAAAACAAGCATACCTCTTGGCTTGGCACTGCCCACACTGCTCCTCCTCTTTCCACATTTTTCACCATTCTCAAAAAGGGAGTACAGATACAGGGAATATAAGAAGTACAAAGGTTATAGATTATGCGGCATACAAAATAAGGAATTATACACATTGGACATTAATAAGCTAGTTCACAATCAGGTATTACAATTTGAGAGCTATAATTTAATAAACATTACTATCTCAAAGCATCTAAGAGGGAGTTTAGAGTGCTACAGCCTAACTACATAAGACAGACTGTGTTTTTGTAGGAAAAATAGTAAAAGGTAACACAATGCATTTGGGAGAATTATCTGTGTTAAACATGGTGAAAAATAACCTGTATGGCATATAGCCAATAACTAAAGTTTGGGTACTACGAAGAAATCACTTAGGGAAAGGGAAAAAAAGGGAGGAAATAGCACATGCGAAAAGAAAGACCAGCTGAGGGTGTGGAAGGAAGAGGGCAGAGTAGTATACTCCATCATGGCTAGTTGGATGGTGGAAAAATATCTTCCTTAATCCAATCCTGAAATTCAGACAAATAGTGGAACATAGACCAGGTGGTCCAGGTTTTACTGTACTATTCTTCCCTACCATTCTCCTACGACAGTTGTTTTCCAATGACGGGGTATGACCATTCTGGCTGCAGGCGAGGAAATGCCTGAGGACATCTTTTTGGTGGACTTTTTTTTATAACCCAGTAAATTTTTTATTGAGATTTAATACAATGAACAAAGAAAATTTCAAAACACAGTACATACAAACTACCCAAATACAGTCCCAATACACATATCAGCAACAGAACCATGAACACCCCTAAACAAAAAAAAAACAAAAAAAAACAACAAACCCCCCAACCAAAATGTTTATCCCTTACCCCTCACCCCCTCCCAGACCCCAATCTCTCTCTCTATTTCCCCTCTCTTACTATAGGGCTCCTTCCAAATCGTTCCTAGAGCATCCATTCATCTTCTCCATATAATCTCAAATTTCCCTTGACAACCTCAATGCAGATAAATATATTTTTCTTTTAGTAGGGTTTCTTTTACTTGCGTTCTCCATTCCTCCACTGTTGGTGGGTAAACTGGCATCCATTTTTGTGCTATAAACTTACAAGCTTGAAACAAACTTCTTACTGCTGAAATATAAGTGAAATCTGGAATACTAGATTTCTTTATTATATTTAATAAACATATGCCAGGTTCTAATGGTAATTTTATTCCAAAGAGACTATTAATAGTTTGATTATGCCCTGCCAATATCGGTGGAGTTTAAATGGAGTTTAAATTTATTGGTGGACTTAGAGGTCCAGGAATCGTGGAGAGGAGAGCCACAGAGGGAGATTGTGGGATTTAGGAGGCCATGCATTTGCAGTACAAGTCAAAAGATTACAACCAGAATACCCGGATCAGAGAACAATTCCACCAGATATGGAGCATAGTGCCTTTAGGGGCCCCACATTGCCCACAAGTGCCAGCAAGTGGTGGAGAACAGAATGGCATTTATACCACCTAGTTATTAGATTGAACACCTTCTCTTGCATCTTAGTTGATAAGGATAGTTTGTGGGTCAAAATAAAGCTCTTTTCACAGTTTGCAGGGGTGACAGTGTACTGAAGTTCTCTTTCCAAGCTTGTGTGTAGGTAGAGAGGTATGGATGTGCTTCGACTACAGTGATAGAATATGGCTGGAAAATAGAATGTGCCGGCGGTTCCTTCCTTAGAAGCAAAGATTCAAAAGCACTTGGTCATTGCCACTTTATGTGTGGCCCATTGGTCTCTTGTAGACACGTATCTGTAATATGTCATGTACTATGCCTCCAGTCTATGATTGATTGTGGAAGCATGCCCCCAGTCTCCAACAACCCCTGTAGCATGTTCATAGACTCTGACAGTCTCTTGGAGCATGTCCGCAGTCTCTGACAGTCTCTCTGAGCATGTCTGCAGTTTCTGACCATCTCCTGTATCGTGTCTCTTGCATCATGTCTACAGTCTCTGACCATTGCCTGTATCATGTCTGCAGTCTCAGACCATCTCCTGTATCATGTCTGCAGTTTCCGACCATCTCCTGTATCAAGTCCACAGTCTCTGACCATCTCATATTATGTCTGCAGTCTCTGACCTTCTCTTATATCATGTCTGCAGTCTCTGACCATCTCTTGTATGATATCTGCAGTTTCTGACCATCTCTTGTACCATGTCCGCAGTCTCTGATCATCTCTTGTATCATGTCTGCAGTCTCTGACCATCTCTTGTATCGTGTCTGCAGTCTCTGACCATCTCTTGTATCATGTCTGCAGTCTCAGAACATCTCTTGTATTATGTCTGCAGTTTCTGACCATCTCCTGTATCATGTCTGCAGTCTCTGACCATCTCCTGTATCATGTCTGCAGTCTCTGACCATCTCTTGTATCATGTCTGCAGTTTTTGGCCATCTTTTGTACCGTGTCTGCAGACTCTGATCATCTCTTATATCATGCCTGCAGTCTCTGACCATCTCTTGTATCATGTCTGCAGTATTTGACCATCTTTTGTACTGTGCCTGCAATCTCTGACCATCTCTTATATCATGTCTGCAGTCTCTGACCATCTTCTGTATTATGTCCATAACTCTGCTATGCAGTCCCTGACTATTTTAATGCATTTCTTTAAGTTAGGCTCAGACAAAGCAATCAAAGCATATTTTATAGGTACAAGGAAGGACAGGTTTTGTTTAACCACATCCCTTAAGCCACTCCCAATGCTAGGTGCTTGACCACGCCCACAATTTACCGCGACATGGTGCGCCGCAGGTCTTTTTACTCCTCCAGTGTCCTTCATTCTGACGTTCAAAAGTTGGAAGGTATGTTGTTATTATGTCTATGAACAAAATCATATATACATTTGAGATTCATTTACTAATTAGGTTCAAATAAAGGTGTGACATATAATAATATAGAGTGGGGTGGATGGATGGATGGATGAATAGATGACCACATTTCCCACATTTTGCATACAGAAGAAAATAGGCTTTGCATTTACAGAAGTTTCTCACTCATCATGAGGACTGTGTTACTAAAGAAAAAGCAGTTTAATTGGAAAAGTGCTTGAATAATTCAGCTAGAATCTGCCTTTTTTTCCTGATATTGTTTACGTAAATGGCAGTGACAAACAAAATCAAAACTAAGTTGAAAATCAACATGACATTTGTGTTCCAATTGGATGCTTCTGAACATGTGTTGTGCAAAACTCATTCCACCATGACAATCAGAAAATCATGAGCAGTACTTTAATGAAGACAGTCTGTGCATTCCTTTTACATTAATCAAGCATTGCAGTACTTAGGTGAGGTTCAGCACAACCAAATATTCAAAAGTGAATATTTTTATTATATGTATTTGTGCAATATATCCAAGTGTACAGTGTACATATTATCATTTTTGTGCGATGCCTTTAAAATTAGTTTTAGAAAAAATATATAACATTTATAAATGTCAACTCGCATTTCTGATGATTTTTATTTTATTGAGAGCATAATTAAAGCATTACATATGTATCCCTGTAGATAAAAATTCATGGTAGTAAAAAATAATGATTACATTAAATAATCTACATATCTATGTGTGTTATGCCCTGTACACATGGTCAGACATCGATCGGACATTCCGACAACAAAATCCACAGATTTTTTCCGACGGATGTTGGCTCAAACTTGTCTTGCATACACATGGTCACACAAAGTTGTCGTAAAATCCGATCGTTCTAAACGCGGTGACGTAAAACACTTACGTCGGGACTATAAACGGGGTAGTAGCACTTGCGCCATTGAAAATTTTAACTTTTGGAGAACAGGAAACCACCTGGTGATTCTGGAATTCCTGTCATTATTCTGTGCTATCTAGGCAAAGAGGGAATGGTCTGAAACCAACTTGAAAAGTTGGCTCAACAAGTAGAGTCAGAGTGTGTCTAAGGTCCACTTTAGTTTTTCTCAGCTGGAGTGAGATTCTGGCTGAAGTACATGACAGTGTGCCATTCTTCACAACTAGCTGGGACACAAGTGCAGCCAGTCCCAGTTTTGAAGCATCCATGCAAGGAACTCTTTCTGCAAGTCTGGGGCTCTAAGGACTAGTTCTTAGCACAAAGCCTGTTTCTGCCTCAGGATTCTTGTAAATGACAGTGGAGACTTCTCCATTGGTAGGTCTGTCAAAGATGTGGCCAAGCTAGCAAAGCTGGGGATAAATCTCCTATAATACCCAACAGTGCTGATAAAGGAGAACCTGCTTTGGTGTGAGGGGATGGGGCCACATTTGGATGGAATAATGCCTCTGCCTGCAACCTAACCCAAATAATGGACCTCCTCTAACCCAATCTTGCTTAACTCAGGGTTTACTGTGAGTCCCATCTTCCATAGGGCATCCAGAACTAATTGAGCCTTTTTGTAGATGACTATCACAATCTGGAGTCAGGCTCAGAGGCCAGTAGCTATAGCAGTAGCAAGACACTCACCAACCAGCTAGAAAAGTACAGATGCAGGTCACACTGGCAGATGACATGGGCTTACCTGAGGTACAGATTTAGTACCAGGTCGGGATCACCCCACCAGGAGGTTAGCAATCTGGGGTCCAGTAGCAGATATAGCAGGTAGAGATAAGTAGCAGCCTAGTCAGTAAACAAGCCAAAGGTCAGTAACGAGTGGCTGCAAGTTGGGATCAATTGGAAGCATAGTTGAAGAACAAGGCAAGGGCTGATAACGAGTGGTAGCAAAGAAACGGACAGCAGCAGGAGTGACAAGAGCAAGATCTTAGCTGGAGGGAGCACAATAATTTGGCAAACAGGAAGTGCAAAAACATGGCTTTAATAGGAAGTTCATGGGAGCTGCAAAGTGTTCAAAGTTCAAGATAAACACAGTTTAACATTGTGACCTGTTCCTTGGCAATCACAGTGGGGTACCACATCTGAGCACTCAAAATCAGACAGATGTGCCTCAAAGAAAAAGGCCAACACTTCCAATCCTACAAATTCATCCTGGGGACCCCGGTCAATCTCTGCAGGTTCACATTTCACCTGACACAGCTCCACCTCATTCTATAGCTGAAGAAGTAGCAGTCACGTCAACAGAAGGTTTCTCTTTTTGTGGGGAGGCTTCTGGTCCCTTCAGTTTTTATTAATATAGACCCCAGAATATGGAGCAGTCTTCGACAATTAGGGATAAGCCGAACACACCCCCTCCCCGGTTCGGGTTGCACCAGAACATGCGAACAGGCAAAAAATAAAAATGTGTGCTAACATGCTAACACTGTTAAAGTCTATGGGACACAAACATGAAAAATAAAAAGTGCTAATTTTAAAGGCTTATATGCAAGTTATTGCCATAAAAAGTGTAAGGGGGTCAGGGTACTGCCGCAGGTGACATGTATCAATGCACAAAAAAGTTTTAAAAATGGAAATTTTTTCAGGAGCAGTGAAAAAAGTTAAAAAAAAAACATTTTTTCAGGAGCAGTGATTTTAAGAATGCTTAAAGTGAAACAATAAAAATGAAATATTCCTTTAAATATCATGCCTGGGCGTCCCCTAAGTCTGCCTGTGAAATGGTGCATCTTTCTGATGTGTTTTACAGTCCTGCAGCAAAATTACATTTCTAAAGGAAAAAATGGTATTTAAAATTGCTTGTGGCTGTAATGTATTGCCAGGTCCCAGCAATGATGAGCCAAACCCCCCCCCCCCCCGGTTCAGTTTGCAATAGAACATGCAAACAGGCAAAAAATTTGTGCAAACACCATTAAAGTGTATGGGACATGATTATGAAAAATCAAAAGTGCTCATTTTAAAGGCTTATATGCAAGTTATTGCCAAAAAAGGAATTCAATTTCAAAGTAGGACACTTGTTTGGGATCAAAAGGACAATACCACTGTCTGTTCTGTAACACATCTAGGCACATTTTCTGATACTGATTGTGGAACATTATAACAATGTTTCCACCTTTGCCTGATGGTTTTATAATCAGATCTTTCCATGCCCACAGGTATAAACCTGAGTGTTGCTCGTGTGATTAGAAGGGAAAGTGTGCCACCATTGGTGTTTTGCATTTTTGATGGTTTGCTGAAGAAATGCCCATACATTAGGATGAACCAAAAGATTGTTAAGATTTAGGTTTGAAATAAGTCATTCTGCGCAAAGAACCCTTAGTGTTACCCTGTGTCTTCTGAATTGGAGGTCAAAGTCAATTACATCCTCGTAATATAGAATCATCAGATCTGTTAAAGCTCTAAATTCATTCATTGAAAAGTGTTTCACTTGTTCAAATAACTTTCTTTCTATTTTTTTATTTTTTTTACATTCTTCATCAAAGATATATTTATATGTTAATTTTTGAGCACATAAATAAAGATCTTTTATAGTTTTGATAACATCTATCATGATAAAAAATGTAACTTGACCTTTATGGTGTGTGCAGTTGTCATGATTTGAGTTGACAGTAGTTGACAGAAGTAAAGCTGCACCAGTGAAGTGTGTCTGCGTGAACATATTACCTCACTGAGGAGGTACTGTCTTTGATCAACTCCTGGAAGAACAAATAAAAGTTACAACCTTGACTTTATCACTGTCTATGTTCTCATTGGGAATTGTAGAGGACCATTAATCTTAAAACCTAGCCCTAACACCTACCTCCCTCAATCCCAAACTTTACCCTTACCCTAATCCTTAATTCTAAATGTATCCTAATCCTTAACATTAATTTATATACTTCTAATCCACATCCTTACCTTCTCTACATGTAATTAGAAGCACAAAGGAATATTGAGATGCTGGTGCCAAAAAATCACTGCTTCAACTGACCTTTGAGTTGTACAATCATTAAAAGGTACTATATATATCACAGTATATCTATTAATTATTATGAACTATTTATAATAAATAATACATAATAAATCTGAAAAAACATTTACTATTTAGGTACGCAATGTTGATGTTCTTCATCCATTTATATAATGTTTAAGTCCATCAAACACATTCTTTATGCTACAGTAGCTAACAATTACTTTTCATTTTTAAATTGCCCTTTTCTGTGCTCATTAAAAAGAGATTAGTTACTTTTTAACTTGAAAGAGAAATATGACAAATTAAATGGGACCTTCATATGGAGTCATACAAATGAAATGAATGTAATATTTATTAAACTCACGAGTTGAAACACTATAATGCTTAATTCTTTGGCTAAAATGTAAGCTCTTTGAGTGAATTTATCTTCCTTTGCCATATGCGTGGTGAATAAAATAGTGCACAGCCTGTGCATATATGTTCTGCAATAGCTTAATAATGTTGAGTTGCATTGCAGTGTGTTCTCTAATGCCAGGGACAAATCTAAAAGTGCATATGAAGCATTTCTGTAAGCTGGACTTAAGTTTATTACAGCCTACCAATTTGGCACAGAGTAGCATAGTGTAGTGCCGCGTACACATGATCAGATTTTCTGACGGGAAATGTTGGATGTGAGCTTGTTGGCTGAAAATCCGACCGTGTGTATGCTCCATCGGACATTTGTTGTCAGACTTTCTGCCAACAAATGTTGGCTAGCAGGTTCTCAAATTTTCCGCCAACAAAACTTTGTTGTCGGACTATCCGATCGTGTGTACACAAGTCATTGCACAAAAGTTTACGCATGCTTGTGTTTTTTTTCTAGTGATCTCCAGAATTTTTTTTTGTCTTTTTTCTATTGATCTCCATAATATATATTTTTTTCACTTTGTGTATCAAGTTACCACAACACCATTATTATTTTGTATTTTTTAACCTCAAAGATACAACTATGTTGGTGTCCCTTGTTAATTTGAGATTATATTTTTGAAATGTACCTGACTACTTACAAACAAACTGTCCTTTTTGATGTAAAACACATAGCCAAGTATTTGTCCCTTAAAAAATGTATCATTTAATAGAGAGCACAAGGTCATAATAAAATAAAGAGGAAGGCAACGATGGAGAAACAGTTGGAATTGGTGAAGCCTTTGTACCCGAGGGCAGACATCAATTATTTAACTGTCAAAATTGGTAACCTGAGGAGTCCATTTAATAGGGAGCACAATACGGCCCAGGACTCCAAGAGATCGGGAGCAGCAGATAACATATATGTCCCGAGTCTGTGGACTTACAACAACCTGCGTTTTTTGCCAGACCACACCAAACCCAGGCCCACACTTCCTTCCATGCTGCTGCAGTACACTTGTAGTGCAAAGTGGATTTGCCTTTAGTAAATAACCCCCACTGTGCTGTAAAATTTGCCAAAATCAAGCCATTTTAGGGACTCCAAGCAATTAATTCATGGAGTTGAAAAGGATGATTATTTTTATCATTAATGCATTACATACCGTATATACTCGAGTATAAGCTGAGTTTTTTCAGCACTTTTTTTGCACTGAAAAAGCCCCCTCGGCTTATACTTGAGTCACTGTGCACATCTGCAGCCTCATGAGCCTGATCTCCCAGCGCTGTGACATGCAGTCTAGTCAGTGGCTGCCCAGTGTAATAAAGCCTCGTCCGTGATAGGCAGAACACTGACTTTACTGGGAAACTGAATCAGTGTTCCGTCATGGACGAGGACGAGGAGTAGGCGGGGCTTTGTTACACTGGACGGCCCCCGACTAGACTGCATGTCACAGAGCTGGTGTTCTGGAGATCAGGTGCATGAGGTTGCAGATGGACACAGTGAGGCAGGGAGATGGGCAGAGTGAGGCAGGGAGATGGGCAGAGGGAGACATGCAGATGGGCAGAGTGAGGCATGCAGATGGACACAGAGAGGCATGCAGATGGGCAGAGTGAGGCATGCAGATGGACACATTGAGGCTGCAGATGGGCATTGTTGACCCTCTTTTCCACTTACAGTAGATGCTGCATTTCTCACCCTAGGCTTATACTCGAGTCAATAAGTTTTCCCAGTTTTTGTGGTAAAATTAGGTGCCTTGGCTTATATTCGGGTCAGCCTATACTCAAGTATATACGGTACATTAACACAATAACATTGTGTGTGTGTAGCAGACCCACAGCACAAAATAATACTTAGCTTTAGAAGAGATTGTCACCTCATGTATCAAATAAGTTACGTTTGCACTATTGAAGAAAATGGCCAATAATAAAAGGCCATTTGAGAACCTAGGAGACAGGTAAGAAACACAAACAGTAATTCAAATGAAATATGAGTTTAATTTAAAAAAAAAAAATTATTACACAGCTTCCAGATTTGCTTGTAAATAGATTACCCCCTACCCACGAAGTACTCAACATAGTTTAGCCGTACTTCACAGGTGCTTTGGGGGGGCAAGCCAGGATGGCCACTTTCAAGTGCCGTCATTGTTTGTTCAGGTGAAAAGTCGGCCTCAGTCGCAACTGAGGCCAGATAGTTGGCTGCATTCTTCTGAAGGTAATTGTGAAGAATGCAGCAGCTCAAGACAATGTGATGGAGTTTGTATTCGGCCATGTTGATGGCCGTAAGGAAAAGCCAGAACCGGCTGGCCATTGTGCCAAAGGCATTCTCAATGACTTTTCTGGCACAGGACAGCCGGTAATTAAAAACCCTCTGCTCTGGGGTCAGGGTCCTCATGGGGAACGGTCTTATCAGATGTTCCCCCAGAGCAAAGGCCTCATCCACCACAAAAACGAACTTGAGGTCTGTCACATTATCCTCTGGACGTGGCAACCCCAAGGTGCCATTGTGGAGACGCCAGTAAAATTCCATTTGGTCGATCACTCCACCATCAGACATATGGCCATTCTTCCCTACGTCCAGGTATAGGAATTCATAATTTGCCGTCACCACCGCTAACATCACGATACTACTGAATCCCTTATAGTTGAAGTAATATGACCCCGAGTTGGGTGGTGGGATGATCTGGACATGCTTCCTATTGATTGCACCACCACAATTGGGAAAGTCCCACTGGTGGTGGAATTGGGAGGCCATAGTCTGCCATTCCTGTGGGTTGGAAGGAAACTGTGGAGTCAAACAAGAAAAAAAAATAGTACTTTTGCACATAACATTGCAAGCAGATTAGACACAAACATTCTTGGCAAACATAAGTATAACATTTATTGAAATGAGTATTTAAAGACAAAAGTATACTTATCAGATTCCTCATCCCCTTTGATGGCCCATTGTAAAAATTTTAGGGTGGGGAGGGGGAGATGTTTTGGACAGGTAACCCTCTCCGCTTCATTGAGAGTTGAATGCATAAATAATGTGTGCTACTTTGGCCAGCCCCTCCTTACTTACACTATTGGCAGCCCACTGGACAGGTAAGAAGTGTCATAATCCAAAAATATGAAAACACACTGTCCAAATTGAAGCACGTTTTTACAATCTGCAATTACCTATCAAGATAAAAGGAGAACAAACCTTTAAACAGTACCATTTGAAAGTATTCAGGCAGGCATTTGCACTACATGCTTTGGTGAATTCATCTATAAATATGAACACAAAAGAGGTAGCTGCAGAGTGTATGGGTTTGGCAAAGTCAGCAGATAGAGTATTGGTATCGGCTCACTTAGCGGTTGGGGGGGGAGGGAGGGTTCCAAATGAGTTTGGGCCCCAAAAAAAAGCCTCTTGAGCTGACAATATACATTATTAAGTGACTAGGCTAGGTGTGTATGGGCCCAGGATAGCATGCTGGGGAGGTTAGTGAAGGCAAATATGCATGAACAAACAAATAATCATGGACAAACAAGGAGCAGTAAAAGCTTACAGCATGCATGAGGACAAAGAGGACATTCACAGCATATTACAATCATGGTAATTATGTAATTATGAAATAAATACAATACATTAGCAAACATTAAATACATAGAATGTGCTGTTAAAGGATAAAACTTACCTTAATATAGTCCTTCTGCAGGACCTGAATGATGGCCGAACAGGTCTCTGGAATAATGATTCCCAGAGCCTGTGGGGGAGATCCCACTCGTGAACTTCAGGTGCTGCAGACTTCTCCCCATCACCAAGTACCGCAAGGTGGCGACAAGCCTTTGCTCGGGAGAGATGGCTTGCCGCATGCAGGTGTCCTGCTTCGTAACATAAGGGGTCAGCAAAGCCAAGAGACAGTGAAAGACCGGGTCCATTATCCAGAGATAATTCCTGAAATCATCAGGATTATTCTCCTGGAGCTCCCGCGACAAAGGCGTATGACAGAATTGGTTACGATTAAGCAACCAATTCTTGGTCCAAGAACTCCTCCTCCCCCTGTTCATGGACTCGACTAGGGTCAAAGCAATAACTCCAACACCAAGCCCAACAAAAGCACGAAATCTACGACGAGTACATAACCGCAACATGGCTAATAAACTAATGGCTGCTCAGAACGAACTGACAGAACACACTGAAAATCAGAAAGGACCTGACAAGAATGACCTGAAAATCAGAAATGACCAGACAAGCACGCACTGAAAATCAGAAGCGAACTGTAAATAGAACGCACTGAAAGACAGAAACAAACTGACAAGCATGCGCTGAAGAACAGATACGAACCATCAAGCACAACCTGAAAAGCAAAAATGAACTGAAAAGCATGAGGCTGAAAAGCGCAAATCATCTCTCACCAAACTTCTACTAACACGAGATGAGCAGAAGGAGCCCAAAGGGTGGTGCACTGGCTATTGAACTCCCTTTATATCGGCCTTCGTACGTCTTGTACGTCACTAAGTTTGTAATTGTTGGCCAACATTTGTGTGACTGTGTGTATGCAAGACAAGTTGGAGCCAATACCCTTTGAACAAAAATCCATGGTTTAGTTGGCGGAAAGTCTGATCGTCTGTACGAGGCAATATTCCGACTTGTGTGCAAGCAGGGTACCCATACATTGAGTGAAATCCGGCCGGTCCCTGACGAACTGGATGGATTTTGATCCATACAGTATATAGCCAACTTAACACTGAACCTTATCATTCATTTCTAATACTAGAGTCTCAATTAGAAACAGAACCACTGCATATAACAGATAGATAAGGTGGGTCAAGCTTGGTGCTTGGAGAAAGGGTTTAATCATGTCTTGGTGAGAAGTCTAAGGAATCTCTACAGTTTTGGGCTGTAATTCAAAAGGGTCCAAAGCAACACAGGAATCATTTAAGGCCAGACTAGAGGAGTATCAGTTTAAGAAGTGATGCTGTAGAAGACCCTTTTACTCTTCTGCCGTTGCAGAACTACATACAGTATCTACCTACATTTGTTATAAATATGTATTTGTAGCATGTGCTTTACATTTAAAGGGATTATTTGCACTGTCTGGGATAGCTGTGTATTTCAAATTCAAACTCCACTGTATTTTGTTCTGTTTTTATATTGTAATGCACATTAAAGTGTTACTAAACCCACAACAGTAAAATATGTCTGTATATGCAGCATAGCATGCTTGTTATACTCACTGTGGAACTTAAGGGGTTAATCCTCTGCATTGTGTAAAAAGGCTGTTTTATTCTGTATGCACAGATCCTCCCTTCCTACACTGTCTATCTGGGGAAAGCCAGCTAACACAGGCAGAGTAGCCAACCTGCACATGCTCAGTTGTGTCTTTTATGCTGGAGAGAATAATTACTTGTTCTCAGAGCTCTCCAGGTCACATGATATTGGCATTACACATGTGGGCATGTATACAGGCTGAAGTGGAAATCTCCTCCTACCTGAACTCTCAGCGCTGGAGAAACTGTGTAGTTTATCACTGACCGTGGTATACAGATCAGCTAAAAAGGTATATAGTGGCAATATTTTAATCTAAAAAGAAGATTTATAAGCTGGGGGGGCAGATGAATTATTTTCATATTACTGGGTTTAGTAACACTTTAACTGTTGTTCCAATAGTTGTTCTGATTTTTGGTTACCCTAAATTCCTTTGTCTTCATGCCCCTTTTGAAAATTATTGGCTAAATCATTTCAGACTTAGGCAAGCCATACACAGTTTGAATTTCGCCTGGTTCAGCAGGACCTGGTCGAGATTTGAATCATTAATGTGCATGCTGAATGTACCAAGTTAATCGAATGATCAATTAGGGTACAACCAGCCTGCCACATTTGCTACCGATTACCGCAAGTGGCTGCAATAGCCGCTAGTGATAATTGCTGTCTTCTTCGGGCAGGAACAGCTTCCCCCACCCCCGCCGGGAGAAGACAATGGCTCCCCTGTTAGTGCTCTCTGTCTTGATGGGGAATAGTGCAAATTTCTTCCCTGCAACCTGTGGCTGCAGGAAAGAAATTTGCACTGTCTATGGCCAGCATTACTTTCTGGAAAATGCCTCAATTTTGCCATAAAAATGTAATTTATATATGTGATCTCTTACTGTGTCTCAGTATACTGAAAACATGGACATTTCATTTTGTAGAACTTAGCAGAACTAATAAAATATGATATTTAGAAAACCCACAATAAAAACTATTATTAAACATTACAAAATTACATGCCCATGCTCAGATATCAGAAAAATACTTTTTTTAATGTGTGTATTTCTAATATTTAATATTATTACAGCGTAAAAAATTATTTATATTGTATATTATAAAATGCTTAGAATCAACTAACACAAGTTCAGTATACTGGTTTACAGAAAGCTTTTATCGTTTGTTAAATTAATGTTAATAATTTGTTTTTTGTTTTTTTTGTTAATTTTTTTACTTTTGGATAGAATGGGAGAGGATAGAACCATTGTCAGGTTTTTGCTCTTGCTGTATGCATCCCCAATGCAAAGATATAACTTTACTTGTTTTCCAAAAAACATGGCAAGCAGTGGAATGTGAGAAGAAATGTCACATCAGTTTTAGGTGCAATAGCTGTCTACACTGGGAATATTTTTGATATCTTTTAACTTAAAGCAACATCTTTACAAGAGAAATGTTTTGTTCTACAAGCAAGATTGATTTAGAGAAGTTGACTTCAGCTAGCCATACACAGCTCATATTTGGCTACTGCTGAATTAAGCCTAGTACACACGATTAGATTATCAGATGAATGTTCGTCCGTTTTTTTTTGGATGCTAATCCCCATCGAGAAACGAATAGGTAACTAAATTATGAAAATTCGCGTAGGACAGAATAAAAATTTGGAAGTGATGTAATGTATTCTAGTGTATTTGTATTGTATTTTTGGATGAAAACTGTAATTATTAAATTAAAATCTTTGATCGGGTTACTAACTAGCTGTGTATTAACAATCGGATTATGGTATGATCGCTTTGAAAGTGGTATTTTTTGTATGATATTCTGAACGTGTGTACAGGGCTTAAGCCAGAATTTGAGCCGTGGGTGGTGCTGTTAGCTTAACAACTTAACAAATATTTTTTTTAGAAATCAACTCAGCCAAATAGAATATTGTCAGCTGAACAGTGACTACATCTTTTCAGATGCGGTCACTGTTTAGGTATTCTTTTTTTTTTTTTTTTTACTCAACATGAAGGGAAATTCTTTTTGCAATACTAGTTGTCCTTCTTATTCATGTTTATCTTCAGTATTTCAGACTTTACATTCTGAATACAATAACAGGCACTGGAAATATTTCAATATATGCTGTTTAGTGCAGTTGAAGGAATCTATCTCATTTAAGTCACTAACTGAATTGGAGAAATCTACAAGTGTTTGGCTAGCTTTACCAGAACAGAATAGACTGTTTACTTAACAAAGTAAATGACTGAATTGAATACAGCTTGACCTTACCCTACTGAACAAGATGAAGATGTGTTTACTTCAGTTATCTAATCATGTGCAAGGAAATCTCTACACTCCTTAAAATCCAACTCCAGATTGGCACATGCTATTTTCTTTATTTTCCTTTATTTTTATTGTGTGTATATATATATATATATATATATATATATATATTTTTTTTTTTTTTTTTTCAAATGGGTATTCAGTCTGGTTTTGTGATGTTCTCACCTTTTTCCTCCAGCATGGTCGCTGTATGCTCCGGGGAATCGCACCACATAATGTTGTCCAGGGTGGCAGGATATTGAAACCAAGGGGTAGTGTCTTTGAAATCTTTGGCTTACAGGAAGCATGTTCAAATATGAGCATCATCCAGACTGACAGAGGATAAACTCCACTTTTTAATTTTATTTATTGCTAGGCATTTCATTTTTTAAATTTTTGTGAATCCCTGCTGCAGCTCTCAGCAGCTAGGTGCAACAGTTCACTAATAATGACAGGTCGCCAGCAGTAGCAGCTATTCACGCTTTGTGTGCATCCATCAGCAATCACCATAGGTAAGTGCTGACTGTGCAGAGAGTGGTGAACAGCTGTGGTCACTGGTGACCTGTCAATATAATAAATGGTGCTGGCGGCAGCAGGAACTGCCACTTCAGTTTCCACCATCCTTAACTGCTGGTGCGAAATAGCCTTAAAGTTGGGCTTTAATTCACTCAGCGAAGTGAGTATACTACAGAGTAACCAGTCTCTGTAGTAAATACACCCTACTGCTTCGAGATCACTGGACTTATATTCTAGGCATTCTTTATCCAGCTTTAATGCAGTGTAATTAATTTCCATACAAACTGCTGTCATTGTTATCCAATGTAAATTTTTTTAACCGAAATTAATGTTCTCAATAAAGAACCAAAACTTTTACATCATTGGATTTTACATATTTCCCATAATAGGAATATTTGAATTTGTTCACTATTTATCTTTATTCTTTATTCTTTATTCAGATGCAGGTTTCTGAACAAGAGCAATTTGTTGCATTCTACACGATCCTCACAGACATCAAACAAAGATGTAACTGGTTTCAAGGTTGTCATTAACTGTCGTTTTGTTTGCCTGTACTTAGTTTAGCCTACCTCCATCTCTCTCTTTCTTTCTTCCTCTCTCTCTTTAATCCTTTGTTTACAATATTTTTCTATCTAAATTCTTTCGTTTGGCCTTAGCAGATCAAATTAATTTGTTGAGAACTTACTTTAACAAGTATTCTTGTAATAAAATCATTATTTTACAACAAAATGGAATTCAGAAAGCCAGAGGAAGAATAAAATGGCTTATAGAAAGAAACTACTATTCAAACTCAATTTGCAGCCCTGACCTTATGCTTAGATAGGAGTTCCTATTATAACTCAACTTTGAAAGGCACAGTTCCATTATTGTATAACTATCAGACAGCTGGGTTCTCAGAGCAACTGGGTAGAAAAGTTGGGATACATTAGTATATTGAAAGAGAGGCTTTAATGTTTAAAATGGCTTTGAGCCTAGCACAGCATCTATATGTAGGGAAGATACTTTTATTCTGTCTTTCTCTCTGGCTCTCTTTTTTTTTAAATGGAGAGAATCAATATAATAGGTCCAGAATAAAAATCAATCTAAATAAAAGTACATGGATTTTCATTGCTGCAACATTTTTGCTCTTGATTTGAACTCTCGAGACATGACTGTGAAATACAACTTCCTGCTAGTTCAAATGCAACAAGCAGTTGAAAAGCATTACAGAAGAATAAAATGAGTACCGGTTTTTAACATTTTACAGATGTAACTATCAACTGCAGATGAAAGAAAGTATTAAAGTCACTTTATCATTTTTAAGAATATTTGTAGCCAAACATTAATGTTGCTATGCTGCATAGTTTAATTAAATGGTACATTGTACTAGATGTTGCATTTGTTTTCAAATTTGTGAAAATCCAATATATGTTACCTATGGCTGCTGTAGACAGTGCCCATATTTACTAAATCATTTTTGTGAGGGGAGGTAGGCAGTACTCTGAAGACGTGCATGCAGATATATATATGATTTTTACATTATTAGTTGAGCGCTGCACTACCTTGTATTTATATAGTTAAATAACATAATTTATTCTGTTTTGCACAGACCCTTAGATTAGTTTTAAATGAATAGCAATTCACATCTGCTCACAATATAATAGTAGTTTGATCATCAAGTGTCTATGCCACACTACAGACGGGTCCTTAATAGAATTGGACAAGTAGTTTGAGCCAAGCAAAAGTTGGGCCCCAACATCGCCTGTTTGGCGAACACCCAAACTTGGGGGGCACTCAATGGGATGTTCACCCACCGAGTGATCCACAATTCACTGCACGCTGCATAGTGCATAGCTGGTTGTTAAGAAGCAGGCCAGGAAGCTGGCCGCAGGGTCATTAACAATAGATGAGTCATCGGCTGTCAACGGGCTTCCCCGCTGACAGCTGTATGAAAAAAACATTGCCGGCAATAAGAAAGAGAAAAACAGTGTGGTAGTCCCCCCCAATCCATACCAGGCCCTCTTCCCAACAACCCTGTGCGGTGGTTGTGGGGGTCTCATTGGAATCTGGAAACCGCCCAGAGCCCGCCACCCCCATTGTGGTATTGTACTTCGTATGACCCACTCATTCACCAAAAAGAAGTGTCAAAAATAAATAAATACAGGATGCAGTTTTTGACAATTCCTTTATCAAAAAAAAAAAAACAATGTACATCCATCATCAATCATGATGCCCGACGCACCGCAGGACCTGAAAAAAGAAAAAACCCACTCCGCCCGAAACAAAGGCTAACCACTGAATGCTTGCTCCACTGTTTGACAGTTTTTAAATAGGTAAGGGGTGGGGCCACCTGGTGACCTCACCTGATGGCACTGCCCCTTGTATGTCACTGACCCGGCATGCTCCGGTCAGTGATGTCACATGGATGGGGGGCATGTCGTTTTTTATACAATTTTGTATTGCCGACAAAGGTATTGTATTGCTGGAAATTTAAATGTAATTTTTTTCCTTATAAATGTCAGTTTTCCTGCAGCATGTTCTATACATGGTACAGATGTGCCACTTTACAGGCAAACTAAGGGGGGCCCCACTTTAAGCGACCAATTCTTTTAATTTTAAGGACTTTGGGAACACTCAAGAGGAGTACATACATCTCAGTGAGGGAATTTTCTTGACATGTCTAGAATTGCCCCACAGGAAGTATCATATTTAGTATTTCCTCCAGAAAAACTAGTGTGCCCCATATTTTGTTTTACAAATCATGTGTCGTATATATGTATGTATTTTGTGTGAACTATTAAAAATGTGTTATTATTTTTATGCGTGCCTACAAAGTCCATTTTTCCCAATTGCAATATTTTAAAATCTTTAACTTAAGCTGGATTGAATCTTAGCTGGTTCAGCAGGGACCGGCCGAGATTTGGTCCATCTATGTGCAGGCTGGTTGTACTCAAGTTGATCCATCCTCTAGTAATAATCATTGTGGTCTTCTGGGAAGGCTCCTCTTGACCACCCCCCAATCCCCCCTATGGCAGAACACAATGGCACTGCAGTAGGCATTCCCCCATCAGCACTGACTATGATGAATGGGGAATCAAGCAATTTACTTTCCTTCCACCCATGATGGAAGGAAGGAAAATGGGCTGCCTAACTATAACAAACAATAAACTGTATCATCTTGCGGACATTGCTCTCCACAGTCATTGTAGTTCTCAGATAATTCTTTATCAGTCCCAATTTGCTCAATGACCTTTCTAGCTAAAAAAATGAATGACTATCATGCTCAAATATATTCTAAGAGCTACATTAACACATAGAAAGGTACCAGCAGGCCCTTCATCATGTAATAAACCTGACTGTTGAGATGGAGTCAGATATGACCAGAGCTTGCCAAATTTTGCAAAGTGGACAATTTACTCAATGAACACACTAGTGAAGTCTTGAGGGAAAGAAGTCTGGGGGTCCCCTCTGGTGGGGAGGGGGGGCTGGGGCAATTGCCCCTTTTGCTTTTGCCCCCCTATGAATCCAGCACTGAATGGGACAGAGCACTTTCGCAACACATTTCACAGAAAACTGCTTCCTAAGAAAATAAGGCGATACAACAAGAGTGTTCTCACTCCTACACATAGTGCTCATGGGTAGAAATGTAGAGTGAGGAAGCAGTTCAGTGAAACACATTGAGAAAGTGCTCTGTCCCATTGGGTGATACAGTTGATGACAGAATTTTGGAACCCATGTTTTGCATTATGTATTTCACAAGTTTTTTGGGTCTATTATTCCATGTTTTCACAATGCTTTTAAAGAAGGTTCCACTAGAAAAATGGGTGATGCTTACATGCGCAAATAGGATAGGGCGATAGGTCAAGAACTGTCCTTTGAAGCGTGGCAAGTGATTTGGTCTCAGATTGCAAAGAGCTCTATATGCACAATCTATTAGGAAAATACTTATAAAGTCCTTTATTTTTGGTACCTAACCCCAACGCATTTGCATGCTATTTGCCCAACAGTTAGTGACCTCTGCTGGAGATACTTCAGCAATAGAGGTTCCTGCTGTATGTATGATGTAGATAAAGATGTAGAACTCATTAAAACCCCTAAAGTGCACCTCACTAATGCCCTGTACACACAATCGGACATTTCGCCAACAAAATCCATGGATTTTTTCCAACGGATGTTGGCTCAAACTTGTCTTGCATGCACACGGTCACACAAATCTTGCCGGAAATTCCAAATGTCAAGAACGTGGTGACGTACAACACGTACAACGAGCCAAAAAAAAGGAAGTTAAATAGCCAGTGCAGCTCTTCTGCTTGATTCCGAGCATGCATGGAACTTTATGCATCGGAATTGTGTACACACAATCAGAATTTACGACAACAGATCTTGTTGTCGGAAAATTTGAGATCCAGATCTCAAATTTTGTGTGACGGAAATTCCAATGGAAAATGTCCTATGGAACCTACACACGGTCGGAATTTCCGACAACAAGCTCCCATCGAACATTTTCTGTCGGAAAATCCGACCGTTTGTATGGGGCACAATACTCTTGAAAGGCACAATGGGAACTTTGACAGCCTTTTAGAGATTCACTATGCTGGGACTCTCTGAATAGCTAGCAGTGCCTCCTTTCTGGTTTATTCAGATTGTGCTTTGCTTTGTTTCACCTTCATTGTGGAGATGAATACAATATCTGAGCATCCGATGGCATGTGTGGTGGAGTCTTTGAACAAATATATTTTTATTGTCATTTGTTATACCTTTATGGTTGGTCCTTTTTCCTTCTGTATTGCTTGATGACTTATTGACTCTCAGATATTGTTTTGAATACAGTGAACTTGTGTCATCTGTTTTCTTATAGTTTTGAATGCTGTGCAAAGTCTTTTCTATTTGAAATTAAAAAAAAAAACAAAACTGAAAATTGAATGAATTTTAGTTAAAAACACTGTTACCCTTTTAAATCTTTCAGTTACACATGGATAGCTGTATGCTGTGTGTGATATATTCTCAACTGAAACAGCTGTGGTCGGCTGTGGTGTCCTAATGCATTTATGAAGAATGCCAATTCACTTGCCTTACTGTTATTACGCTTGCTTTATCTATCATAATGCATTGTAGTATTTTGCTAATTCCGTTAATTTCAATGATGTGATTTTCCAATTTATTACTTTATTATTACTAGGCCATATAATGCAATTCATCTACTGTGACTTAAAAGTGTAATCCAGCATTCAGCACGATACTAAATCATTCTTTGCCAGTATTGTCCTGTAACACAATATATGGCAACATATATAAAAAGTCAATCATAACATTAGGATAAAGATCAAGATTTTATCTATCTATCTATCTATCTATCTATCTATCTATCTATCTATCTATCTATCTATCTATCTATCTATCTATCTATCTATCTATCTATCTATCTTATAATAATATCTATTTCTGTCAAAATATTTGTTATGTGAATACTTAAAATGAAAATTATTCATACATTGTTTAATTCTCAATTGACATCTGGGAGAAATCTCACATTTTACAGTTTACATATGTCCTCTCACACACCACTAATTATATATCATTATATGATTACATGAGTGACAGATTGCACCTGTCATTGAACTTGTAGCTACTCTGCATGGTATCTTCTCTTTCTGCTTCTAACAGATGCAGTGTGTATCCTTTGACATTGTACATAGGATGAATTATAAATCTGAATCTCTTCAGTGTGGTTTTTTTTAAACTTTAGTTATGAACATGCTTAGGTAGAATAAACCCCACTCAAACCATACAAATGAAATTTCCGCAAACAAATCTCCTGCCAGTCCTGACCCATTACTTGAATTTGTAAATGTTTTTTTTTAAGCTGTCACTGGTCAGATAGGAGATGTTTAAGGCCTGTCCTGGAGGCATTAACTCTTCTATCTTGCCATAGGCGGCTAACCAGATCATTTTTAAAACAATAACATGTTTTTCTACTGAGGATTGGGCCCTTCTCTGCCCTAGTGTTTCATTACCCAACTACCTAAGCCAGCAGCGGCTTTTAAAATGTAGTCACAAAAGGACAGACAACTACAACAATGGGCATCTCCTGAATTGTTGAGAGACTGGCACTCTTAAAAATATTCATTAGTGTACTTGCTCCATTTTCCTTAATAAAGCAATGTAAGTGGTAAGAGGAACAAAAAAAGGCTTACGTTGGTGGTGTTATGTCCTTTTGTATTTGTATTGATTGGAAAAATAAAGTATTTTTTGAAAGACTATATTGCAAAAAATAAACTTCTTCTTTGTCCTGGGATAAAAACCAAAACATTCTGTATGCATTATCTTAGTATACAGTAAAATGTAGTGACCAAGTGACTGACAATTCAATAGGCCCATAGCTGAAATGTAAACATTGGGTCAAAAGGAGTGTATAAGTGTGTGAATTCAAACGGTTAAAAAAAGCTTATAGTTATGTGTATTGCAAATTTTGGTGAGCCTAATACCATAGCAATTCATTTGTAAAATTTATAAAAAAAACAATGTTCACTATCCATCCATTCTCTTCTTTTGATCAAATCATATCTTAACGGTAGTGGTAAAAATCAGACTCTAACCAGCTGACTAATTAAAACACTCATATACTAAATATGCATTTCTTTATTAAATATAAAATGTTAAAATCTATAAAAAAAGACCACACTTAAAGAGGTACTAAAGGTATTTTATTTTTTAAATAATAAACATGTCATACTTACCTGGTCTGTGCAATGGTTTTACACATAGCAGCCCCAATCCTTCTCCTCTCGGGTCCCGTATGTACAGATCAAAGGGTTCTGATTTTATATGCATATAAAAGAACTAGAATTATAAAAAAACTGTAAAAATAATATTTCTACATGATTTATCAATTAAGTATGTAAACCATCATACTTCATCAATTGAAATAGTTTTTTCACTTTATTATGAGCCCCAGTGGATTATGCTATCAAGCTTGGTCTCCATGCCTGAAGAACCTTGATGCTAGCCATTCACTATAGGCTTATAAAATGCAATTTATTTGCCCATTTCTTTTAAAAACATGGTAACTTGGGAGTGTCTGAGCCGCCGAGCCACATGGCAGCCTGATCAGGAAACTCTGCTGATCCACAGCCTCTCACAGCAACCCCTGATGACAGCCTGATGACATCCACCCAGACACCTGCCGCCATCTCGTGTAATGCTGCCCGACATAGAAGGGCATCCCCAGGGGGAAAGCCGCCCCCATTCAGCCTCACAAACTCATGGATTTCTTCCCCAGAATGAGCACAGAGGAAGTCCAAAATGGCACTGACACACAGACAGCTCCTGTCCCAGCTGCACATCTTCTCTCTCCCCCTGACACACTGGGAGAAACAGACCAAACAGACCTCACAGAAGATATTACAGATCCACACTCTCCACAGAAAGATACCCATAAACGACCAGCCTCCTCTCCTCTGCAATCTCCAAACTCCAAGGCACATGTAAGTAAAAAACTAAGCATGCCCCCTGCACAAACAATGCCGCTGATTATAGAGTCTAACACACTACTTGAAGAATTCCCAGCTACTGACAAACCTGCATCTGTCTTAGATCTTAAAAAAATGTTACAATCCCTATCTAAGGTCATCCAATGTATCATAGACAGAGCAATTGGTCACACACAATCACAAATATCGCAGATTGCAGAACGCACAGACGACCTGCAGTTAAAAGTAGGGTAAATCGTAACAGCCCACAATGACATGGTAGACATATATCAATACCATTCATGCGAAATTCAGTGCCTTAAAGACAAAATAGCAGATATCAAGAGCTTCTTATTGACTAAGCTCGTCGCCTTGTAAAACCAAGCTACCTTCCAGCATCAATACCGTGCAATGTTATCCCAAGAATGCATTTCTTTCACATTAAAGACATGCTAATGTCTACAGCGAGAAAAATCTAATCCTTGCCGAAACCATTCTCCCACTTCGCCATCTTTGCTGACATATCCCAAGCTACCAGAGTGAGACGTAGGGAGTTCAGACCCATAACAGAAACATTGAGAGCCCAACAGGTAAAATACAGCTAGGGACACCCTACAAAACTCTTGGTGACTTATCAAGAAAAAAATCATCCTCATAATGACAAATGACAGCCTCAAATATCTGGCACAGTGGGGTCTTAAAGCAACCACCCCTCTATCCAACACGAGGAACCACAATACCCAGTATCTCACTAAAGTTTGGGAGACGGTCCCTCCTACTTGAATCTGCATTTTTTTTTTTAATGACACTTCTGGTGGATGTTTATCATGTTTCCCGCCTGCCAATACCTAAAAGAGGTCATGGTGACACGAGAACCCTGATGTTAGGTGTTTACCTTACACCCCCCTGATTGACGACTCTGCTAAGCAAACCCATCATATTTTTTTTCTTCCCTTTTCCTGTTTACTGCCTGTCTTTTTCTACAGTGCAGACAGCTATACTTACCTGTTACAGTTACTGCATAGCTTATTACATCTCTATTGCAATGTTAGCCTTTGTGTTTACACTCATCTCTAAGTTGAAGTACCGAAATGTATTGGGTCGCCCTCCTTTCCTATATGCATCTAGTATTAATCCCTCTTTAGACATCTCCAGACATTCTATTTCTGAAATATGGTTAAAATCACCTCCATAAATGCCAAGGGCCTTAATACTTCCTATAAACGATCGATTTTATGGAAGAAAGCCACACGCCTCCACACCGATATTTTATGCGTACAAGAGACCCATTTTAACCAAACTAATCCCCCCACATGCAAACATACAGATTTTGCGCACAATTTTTTTGCTAACGCTGATAATAAATCCAAAGGTGTAATGATAGCCATCAAGCACTCAGTGAAATTTCGGTTACACTCCTCCTACACTGACCCAGCTGGGTGCTTTATTTTACTACAGGCCACCATAAACAATGCCCAAATCACCCTGATTAATCTATATGCCCCTAACACGCGTCAACGCTCATATTTTAGAGAGATCCGCTCAAAACTCAAACATTTTGCCCAAGGCCATTTTCTATGCAGGGATTTCAATGACACCTCAAATCCCATTCTCAATTCCACTAATAAGGCCCGCAAATGGAGATGTTTACATGGCAACGAAAGGGATTATACATTCTTTTCTAAACCACAACATTCTTACTCAATAATTGATCTGTTCCTTGTAGATAAACTTACTTTAAAGCACATTTCTAACATGGAGATAGAATCTATTACTTGGTCTGACTATGCTCCTGTCTCCCTTGAAATTTTTGTATCCCCGTTCAAAAAGAATACGTATCTTTGGCGTTTTAACACCTCTCTTCATACAAACCCTAGACACAAGGACCAGATCAAACAAGAATTAATTTCTTTCTTCCAGCTGAATGTGACAGAGGACATAAATAACTATGTGTTATGGAATTCACACAAAGCCTCCATGAGAGGCATTCTGATTAAGATGGGTGCGTTCGAGAAAAGGAGGAAAGCCAAAGAGATCTCAGATCTACTGACTCAGATTCAAACTCTAGAACAACAGCATAAAACAAGACTAGATGTGACCACAGCTCAAACTCTTGGCAAATTGAGGTAAACTCTTGCCACCTGTCTTCTTAGACAACACGAACATGCCCTTAAAAAGTCCAAACTAAATTTTTACACCCAAGCAAATAAAGCGGGCACCCTGCTAGCCAGGCAACTTAAACAATTTATGAGAAAACCCAGTGTAACCACCCTTGATGAACCCAAAAAAGAACTATCTATCACTAATCCATTAGAAATACCCAATACCTTTATTCTTCTTTATATAACCTTCAGGAGGCACCAGACTTCCAATCCCCTTCATAGAGTCATAAAAGCTTTTTTGGACGTGATTAAGCTTCCCTCACTGTGCTCTTCACAACAAACCTCGCTAGCAACACCTTTCACTACTGAGCAAGTGCTGAAAGCCATACACACTCTACCTGCCAATAAATCTCCTGGCCCGGATGGATATAGTAATGAATACTATAAAGCATTCCCAGATATCTTATCCCCATACATCAGTGCAGTGGCTAACCAAGCAGCACAAACAGGCTCTTTCCCCAAAGAAACCTTGGAAGCACTTATCTTAGCAATACCTAAATCAGGGAAACCACCCTCAAACCCTGGAAACTTTAGGCCCATCTCATTAAAAAACAGTGACATCAAAATTTACGCCAAATTGTTAGCTAACAGACTCCAACCCCCTAATAGCCACTTTGATACACCCAGACCAGGTGAGGTTCATTAATGGATGTCAAGCCCCTGATAGCACCAGAAGATTCATTAACTTGATTCAATGGGCAGAGTATCACCAGACACCTTCTCTGCTCCTTTCTTTGGATGCAGAGAAGGCATTTGATTGGGTACATTGGAGCTATCTCAAGAACGTTCTGAATAAATTTGGGCTCACTGGACCCTTTGGACAAGCCATTCTAGCCTTGTACTCTAATCCATGTGCTAAAATATGTTGTCAGACCCATTTACCATCACAAACGGCACCAGGCAGGGATGCCCACTATCCCCTCTCATATTTGCACTAGTTATTGAGCTGTTGGCAGAATCCATCGGTGCTTGTTCAGCAATAAAAGGCCTAACAATTGGACAGGAGGAGCATACAATCAGGTTATATGCAGATTACATTCTTCTTGCCCTAACAGACCCACTCTCCTCTATCCCTGCTCTCCAACACATTCTAAAAGAGTTTGGATCAATATCCCTGTATAAAGTAAATGTGTCTAAATCCTTTATGCTGCCACTACAACTTTCTCCATCTTTACAAAAACAAGTCTCGTCGTTCTCCTCCCTCTAATGGGCACACTCCTCTCAAATAACATACTTAGGTATCAAACTGACATCCTCAGGAAGACATAGCTTCAGGACTAATTGCTCACTTTTGATCAGTAAACTTTCCAACCTCTCTAAGAGCTTAACTAAAGTCACAGCCTTGTGGGCAGGAAAAATAGCTCTTACTAAAATGTTCATCCTCCCACACGTATTATATTTTTTTAGAACGATTCCCCTGCCTATATTGGCAGCTAATCTTAAGACCATGCAAAAAATAGTGAACACCTTTTTATGGAACAAAAAAAGAGCAAGAGTGCGTAAAGAGTCAATGTATACACCTGTTTCTCATGCAGAATTAGGTGCTCCTAATCTTGCCAAATACTACATGGCTTCTATCTTGGACCAAACTAGATTCTGGTGTTCACCTTCTAATGATAAGAGATGGATTCAAATTGAGCAACAAGCTCTTTCCTCTGACCTGCTAGGAGCTACTATGTTACCTGCAAAATTCCCAGATCCTTTATGGACACAGTGAACGCCACCCTCCGAACTTGGCTCTCTGTTTTAAGGCTTTCTAACAAAAATAAGAAACTGATTGACTGAAATACTCCGCTTTCCTCATTATCCATGATGATCCCAGACCTGGACATCACCTCCTGGACGAGTCAGGGTCTCCAACAAGTGGTTCAACTATTTGATCAACAAAAGATGTTCTCTTTCCAGGACATTACAAAATCCTTTGACATCTCCCATAAAGACTTTTATAAATACTTACAAATTTGCCACTCCCTCGCCACTTTAAAGAAAGGGGATGACCCACTACTAACCTCAATTTACTCGCTATTCAATTCTGAAAAACTCTCTAAAAAGGGATCTCCCTGTTATATACAGCCTTGTGCTCTACGGTGCTCCCGGACAAGCTCCAAGCCATGAAGTTATGGGAACATGACTTAGGAGCTACATTCACATTCACAACACAACATTGGCGACAAGCCATTCAACAACCCAAGAAAATGTTCCATTGCATATCACACTGGGAAACAAGTCGTACACATATGGTACCTCACACCACAAATATTAGCGAACCGCTACCCTGGCACCCAATCCCCATTATGCCAGAGGAAATGTGGGTGCATAGGATCCATTAGCCACATCTGGTGGTACTGCCCAAAGATTACAGCTTTCTCCATCAGAGATACACACCTTTATTGCCTCTATTACAGGAGTAACTCGTCCAATGATGCCAGAAATAGCTGTTTTTGGCATTGGAGTGGATAAATGGCCAAGAAAGCTCCAAACCTTCCTCACTCACATGCTAATTGCTGCCAGGAGATCTCTGGCCAGTGCCTGGAAATCAGACCGTGCTCCATCTCTTCATACAATTATAAACTTTTTAAACACCCATGCTACCTTTGAGCAAATATTTGCACGGATGCAAGGCAAAATTTTTCAAGAAAACTGGGCATGCTGGACCCTAGATGACAGAAGCACGACTAGGCCTTTATAAAACCGATCAAGCTCCCTTCACCCCTGACCCAAATTTGACACTCATCTACATGGGACAAGCCTTTCTTATTTTCCCTCTACATTGTGTCGCATATCTCTATGACCAAGATGCAGATTTAATACGATGCTTAACTGTACTGTTTAGTCATGTTGTTGGTATATATATATATATATATATATATATATACTTCTTCCCTTCACCACTATTTCATCCCCCCATCCTCGTTCTTCTCCCTCACCTTACCACCCCACACATTCCATATGTTGGTAATTTAATGCCTCTCCTTGCTAGATCTTATCTCCTATTGGTGACCACTGGCATTATGTATTCAGAGAGATGTATTGACTGTTGTTATTTACAGAAATAAAGAATGATAATTAAAAAAAAATAAAAACGGGGGGGCAGGAGGCGGAGCCTAGCGGAGCAGACATGCATTGTTAGAGCTCCACACCGCTGAGGAGAGAAGAGAAGGACAAAGCGGAGCCTGCAGGCTCAAAAGGTATCCATTTTAACCTTTTTGCCCCAGGGAACAAACTGTGAAAGTTTGGGCAGGAAATATGGTACTGGGAGGAAACCGTGGCAGAAATAAAAATCACCTCACAAAGAGCTCACAGGCACTCACTGCAGCTGAAGCAGCTCCAGTCACCTCACAAGATACAGCATCAGGGCGCTCTCACAGACAGAAAATGTCACAGCAAGACTCTCCATTTGAGTCAGATACAGAACAAATCCTCTCACAAACTTCTCCACAAGCCTCCTCAGCATCCCCAGTAATATTATTACAATTTGAAAAGATGCTTCATAAGGCTTTAAAACAAACCTCAGACCAAATAACAAAAAGCCTAACCAAAGAAATAAGAGAGCTGGGAAACCGCACCGCAGCCCTAGAAATAAAAATGTATGAAATTGAAATTACAACCCAAGTAAATATAACAGAATTGAAACAATTAAAAGAAGAGAATTTAATACTTCAAACTAAGCTTGAAGATTACGAAAATAGAGCCAGACGTTCAAACTTGCGCATAAGGGGAATACCTGAAACTGTGACAGACCTGCAATCTACTATTACTGCTCTATTACAAGAACTAAAGCCAGATATCCCTATTGAACGTTTAGAACTGGACAGAGTACACAGAGCCCTCACAGCCAAAAAGAAAGATGGACCCCCATGTGATATAATCACAAAATTTCATTATTACAGAACGAAAGAACAAATACTAATTGCTGCAAGAGAAAAAAAGGAACTTAATTTTCAAGGACACAATTATCAAATTTTTGCTGACCTATCCCAACTTACTATTACTAAAAGACGATCCATGAAACCCCAACTAATGGAACTGCAACGCCACAACATTATGTATCAATGGGGCTTCCCCTTTTCAGTCAGATTTAACTACCAAGGTACAATTTACAGAAGCAGATCAGCAGATGAACTACAACAAACCCTTTTAAAATTAAATCTGACAGAACCCACAAACAGCAACTCTCCCACACGCAGAAGAATGGCATCATCTTCACCTTCAGGCAGCACCCAGAAAATTTCAGAACAAAATGGGAATCATCATTCTCACAAAAGAGGCCGTTATGCCACATCATCCATGGACCAAGAAGATTCAATGGACTGACATCCTAATTCCTAATATCTCTTCATTTATTATACTAAGAGATGGTTCTCTATAAAAAACCTATATTTATAACTGAATGTAACTGCATTCTGATAGTCACACACTGTGTGGGATCATGTTACATTCCAGTTATATTTCTTATTACTTCTGATTCATATAGCCTTAGAATATATAAGTGAAATAAGGAAATTCATGTTCAGTTATATATTATCAGGTAATAACAATAGATTTATTACTTTTTAGGACAAATATGTTCAATAATCCAGAAGTAATGGAAGCTTTTTCTTTCTTTTCTTAAAACAAATATATTATTACCTAACTAGTTCCTAGAATTATGTTTTTGTTTATTCTAATCTGAAGCAATACAACCTCAATTTTATGAGTTAACATATCTAAACAGTTACATATGAATAAAATATGTAATTGTTTACTCTAAAAGGGTTAAAATCCCAAAATAATTCAAACTATCTTCATCAATACCAAAGTTATTAACAGTACCTTTCTAACTGAATTATTTAGCCTAGGGCAAGACTAACCATATACAACCACCCTGGAATAAATAATTTCAACAAAAACTATATTCTGCACTCCAATTAATGAAACATCATTTTGATGTCTTTTGACATAGCACTTCTCTCCTGTAAGCGGAAGATCCGTGTACCCCCATTAGCCCTCCTCATTCTCCCAACCATATTATGTGGGAGTGTGACGAAGGCACTTATTCCCCTGAGAGAGATATTTATTCTCTTTCACGGGTAAATTGTGATTACTTGCAAAAAATAATTTATACAATGTATCATCTAATCTCATATGTTTTTTGTTTACTCTTTACTCGAGAACTCACTGGTTTCTTTTCTATCTATTCATCTCTTCAGTCCACACAGGTTGATCTGCGCAGTCAGCTCTGCATAACAAAAAGTAAGTCAAAACTATTTGATCTATTGCCATGGCACCACTGAATATACTTTCCCTGAATGTTCAGGGAATAAATGTCCCTCAAAAAAGGACCAAAGCCTTCCGTACTTTCCATAACAAGAAGGCTCACATAGTATGCCTCCAAGAAACACACTTCACCAAAGATTCTACTCCAAAATATATTTCTCCTTTTTATCAACAAATTTACACGGCTTCTGCCTGTACCAAGCAAAGGGGAACTCTAATTGCATTTCACCGATCCACACCATTCACCTTATCATCAGAAATTAAAGACCCAGAAGGTAGATACCTGATACTCATGGGTTATATAATGGATACAGCAATCACGGTGATTTCCTACTACGCTCCTAACAAACAACCTACACCATTCCTCTCACATATATTACAAGTGATTAATACACACAAAATAGGAACAGTGATAATGTGTGGGGATTCGAACCAGGTCCTCCTCCCATTTCTAGATAAATCACCTTTTACACCATACAAAATAACCTCTAGATTACCTTTTTCTCAACTTCTTTCCAAATACAATCTGGTAGATTTATGGAGAGAAAGTAACCCAATGAAAAAGAAATTCACTTATTTCTCGCACCCTCATCAAACCTTCACCAGAATAGATCATATTTTTCTAACAATAGGAATGATACCAGAAATTATTGCATCAGATATAATTCCGATTCCGTGGTCTGACCATAATGCAGTATACACTACTATACCCTCAGCCATACCAAAAGCGCATGACCCAACGTGGTACTTACCGGACATAATGCTCAAACACCCACTACATCAGATGGCCATTGAACAAGCTTTAAAGGAATACATATCAATTAATAATACAACAGACATCTCCCCAATAACACTGTGGGAAGCTCATAAGCCTGTCTTGCGTGGTACAATACAAAGACAAATGGCACTATTTAAACGGGAACGCAAAAATCTAGCAAAAAAACTAGAACTCAATTTTAATGCAGCCTACATATCATTTCAAGATAATCCATCTCAGAGTACAAAATCTCATCTGGAAAAATCTAGATTGGAATACGATCTATTTCTCACTGAGTCAGTTGATAAATCCCTCAAACGCTCCAAACACAATTTCTACATGAATACAAACAAACCAGGCACATATTTGGCTCGGGCATTAAATTCAACTAACAAATCTTTCAAACCAATACGTTTGAAATTATCAAAAAATGTTTACACTTGTAATCCAGTTAAAATAGTCCATAAATTTCACTCACATCTCGCAACTTTATACAAGACAAACAATGAATTTAATCCTACAGAGGCTGAATCCTTCTTCTCAAAAATAACCTTACCTGAGTTATCTCAGAATCAAAAAAGAAGTTTGGATGAGCCTATAACTATAGATGAAGTTGCTAACGCCATAAAAGACCTAAAACTTAACAAAAGACCAGGCCCAGACGGCTACTCGGCTTTATACTATAAAACATTCTCAGAAATACTCTCTCCCATTCTCACTGAAACTTTTAACAAACTTCTAGATGGACATTCTTTTCGGCAAGAAACACTAATGGCAATTGTTTGTATGATCCCAAAACCCCTTTCTGATGATACTTCCTGTGTGAATTATCGGCCTATCTCTCTGTTAAACCTCGATATTAAATTATTAGCAAAAATAATAGCAAAACGCCTCAATAGCATTATAGGAAAATTAATACATAGAGATCAAGTAGGCTTCATGCCAAATAGACAGGCAGGCGATAATATACGCAGGGCAGTGTTATTGGCACATATTGCTAAAAAACGGAAAATCCCTTTATGTTTTCTATCTCTCGATATTAAGAGGGCCTTTGACACAGTATCCTGGCAATATATGCAATATTCATTACAAAAATGGGGTTTTGGACCCCACTTTTTAACATGGATCAAAGCATTATATAATAAACCCAAAGCCTATATAAAATATGCTGGATACAAATCTGAAGCCTTTAATATCGAAAGAGGTACCCGACAGGGTTGCCCATTATCTCCCTTATTATTTGCCCTTATACTCGAACCCATGGCCCAATACATCAGAACAAACCAAACTATAACGGGCATTGAAGTAGGAGGTATTACACACAAATTATGTATATTTGCAGACGATATATTACTTTTTCTATCATCACCACAGGTCTCTGGTCCTAACTTAATATCAGCTCTTGATGGATTTGCAGCCCTATCCGGCCTTATGATTAATCCTAAGAAATGCCTAGTGCTTAATATTTCACTCACAAACATGGAATTGATCCCGGCTAGGGCTGCACTCCCATTCACATGGGCAGAAAAATCAATCCCATATCTTGGAATTCATTTAACAGCATCTCATTCTGACTTATTCTCAACCAATTATCCTCCTGTATTAAGACAGATCACAAATCTAATAAAACAATGGTCGCAACTTCCTTTATCCTGGATAGGGAAGATTAATGCAATCAAAATGACTATTCTAGCCAAATTGCTTTATCTATTCAGAGTCCTCCCTATTCCAATTCCTTCCTATTTTTTGAGAATAGTACAAAAAAGAGCAACTTCGTTTATATGGGGCTCTTCTAAACCACGTATACCTATACACACACTACATCTTCCCAAAAATAAAGGAGGCCTGGGATACCCTAATTTTACTAACTACTACAGAGCAGCACATTTGGCCAGTCTGTCCAAATACCATGCAAAACAGGAAATCCCATTATGGGTATTTATAGAGGCTTCAGAAAATGACCCTCTATTAATATCAAATTTATTATGGCTTGATCCTAAAGACCGCTTTAAAATTCATAATCCCATAACTAAACACTTCTTATCTCTCTGGGATAAACTAAAAACCAAATATCAGTTACAATCTCCACACAATCCTCTCCTTTCTTTTATCAGAAATCCGGCCTTTTATCCGGCATGGATCTACCCAAATTCTTTTAAAGCTTGGACAACATCAGGCATTCAGACACTAAATGACTTCATAGCATCTAAATCATTCCTTTCATTCCCATCGCTTAGAGAAAAATATGATCTACCAAACTCTGAGATATTTAGATATCTCCAAATCAAAAATTTCTATACACCATTCCTAAAGGTGGATACACCATTATCCCAATTATCCATTTTTGAATCAATCTGTACAAAAGATCCATTTGCTAAAGGTACAATTTCATCACTTTATAATCAATTATATGGAGTAGCAAATCTTAATAGACCCTCTTACGTTCAGAGGTGGGAGGAGGACCTGGGACGAACTTTAGAAGACACGGACTGGTCTAACATATGGCTCACATCTAAGTCATCTTCACCCAACATCTTAGCACTGGAGACAAATTATAAAGTCCTAACTCGCTGGTACCTTGTACCCGCTAGAGTGGCAAAATATTCACCTAATACCTCAGCTCTTTGTTTTCGAGGATGCCCAGAAATAGGCACATATTTACACATATGGTGGACGTGCCCAGTAATCCAAACCTTCTGGAAGGAAGTCTTCGTGATTGCATCTAAAATATTAAAAAAAATAATACAACCAGATCCATATTTAACTTTACTTAATCTAAAACCGGAATGGTTAACACTCTCTCAATTCAAACTTATGATCCAACTAATAACGGCTGCAAAACAAACAGTGGCCAAGGCATGGAAATCTCCTACATTGGTACTAGCAGAAACAATTCACAGAATGAATAATACAATGTCCCATGCTAAGATGGTAGCCATCGATCAAAATCAAATTCCAAAATTTGAAAAACTTTGGCATCCTTGGATAAAACAACAGTTCCTGTCAAACTTCAATGACTCTGTCCTGTTGCCATGGTAACAGATTAAATGACTTACAGAGACACCCATTCTAAGGCTTCAAAGAGAACTAAAAAGAATAATAAACTGACGAGTGGGACAACCTTGTGGACCATACCTCTACCTTTCAACCCTTTTTCTTCTTTCTCTTTCCTTTTCTCCACCTTACGATTAAAGCTCATTATCAGAATTTATTTGACCTATATACACTCTACTTGTAAACAATATGTATAGTAGGTATAAATCATTTAAATACCTACAAAAGTAACTAAGGAAATGATATATATCTTTAATTTAGGTTTACGTGAACCCAATGTTTAATATTTGAAATTTCATGATATTTACCTATATAAACCCTACTGTAAAACAATGAGCTTACTTTATAGATCCTTGTAAACCTACTTTATGTATCTTTATAACATTGTATACTCAATAAACTTCTTTTGACAAGGAAAAAAAAAATAAAAACATGGTGGCTAACTTAATAGTATCCCTGTCTTGTAACTCAAAAGGTCAGTTGTTCCCAATGTATTTTATAGTATAAAAATCTAATGTCTGCATTTACAGTTTTCCTTTAGCCCTGACAAGTCCCATGAATACCTGTTGAAGTGGTTGTAACCCTAAAAAAAGGAAGATACTGTTCCCTTCTAGCAGCTTAAACAGCACTGTGCTTGTGCTGTATAACCAGTCCCTCTCTAAACTGTAAAAAAACCTGACTGGTCCTGCCAGTTCCTGTTCCCTCTCTGTGTGCTGAACTCGATAATCATGGCTGCTGAGCCCTGATTTTCGTGGTTAGTTTACGTGCCTCCATCATCCGCTGCTCTGCTCTCTTCCTCTCCCCCCTGCCTGTCAGCTCGGGAGTCTGTGTGAGCTGCCTGTGACCCTCTTCCTGCCGCTATTAGTAGAAAAGATTAAAAATGTCACTGCCAGTCCCTCTCTTGTATCCAGCCATAATGCAGAGTGTAAGTGTTTTTTTTAAACTATGCCTCTAAATACATTTTTCAGAAATCTTCAGGAAGGTCACGTGACTCCTGACTGCTCTCCTCCTCCGATCCAGGGCTACATCAGGAGGGGCTGATTGGCCAGGATAGCAGTCATGTGACCTCCCCGGCTGATGTCAGTGGGAGCTCTCAGCCCATCTCGCTGTAGCCCTGGATCAGAGTAGGAGAGGCCGGAGTCATGTGACCAGCCTGAAGATTTCTGAAAAAGGTATTTAGAGGCATAGTTTTAAAAAAGCACTGAAGGTATCTGAAAAAAGGTATTTAGAGGCATTGTTTAAAAAAAAAAACACTAACACTGCATTATGGCTGGACACAAGAAAGGGGCTGGCAGTGATTTAATTCTTTAAGGTTACAAACACTTTAAGTCTTTCAAATATACAACAGGATCTGTATGTCGAGCACCACATCCCAAATATCTACATCAAAAAATCTACAGACGGAGGACACTGTGGACTTTAACAAATGTGAAGGACAAACAAAGTTTTTTTGCAACCTTTTCTAACATAAGGTTGATCAATTAAACATGTATTGTACACACTTAAAATAAACATTCGACCTAATTAGGAATCCCTGTTTATTGTGGACTTCACGGGATATACAATTTGGACAATCCTAGAAAACAAAAAATACATTTTATACAAATATATTTATAAACCATATATATAGGTACTGTAAATATACACATTACAATATATGTTATACAATGTCTTTTATTTAACTAACTGGAGTCAAGCTCTAATCCACCTAAAACCCAAACAGAAGAGAGGCCTCCTTAACTGTGAAGGCTGTGGGGTGGATGCATTTTAGGAGGGAGTTGTGAAATGGAGGGACACATGCAAAGTATGTTGAAGTCCTATACATATATGGTTCTAAATTTCAGATGGACCCATTTTAGGATGGCTTTAAGCTATTGAAAAACTGTTAAACTGTGATACCATGATGGCGGATAGAGAGACTTTATAACCTATAATATCTTACATAGAAGATCTCTTTGGTAAGGACTTTTGTTGAGAGGTTATATAATTTACCCTGTTATCTTTGTATCTCACCTACTGTATTATCTTCTTTTCTTTTGCTCTCTTATTTTTCTTAGCTAGCATAGGATAAACCATCAGAAGAAGTTTCAATTCACAGTTTATCATTTCCTTTATAACCTAATGTGAAGGAACCATGGGCTAATGATATGCTTTATACCAGCCTTTGATCAGATCCTGTCCATTTTATGTCATTATGTAGATTTAACTACAATAACTTCTGATAAACACACACATAGGTTACTGTGTGTTGGCAGTGATAGTGTTTTATTCCCAGCTGCCTTTTGTTCCTCTAGCTTCTCCTGTGGGGTGCCCCTGAGTTTGCCCCCCCCCCCCAGGGGTCTGAGTGGTCTTGTCTCTGTTTTTAGTGAATTGAAGCTTGACTCCAGTGAATAAAATACATTGTATAACATGCATTATAATGTGTACATTATAATGCATATAATGCATATATATGGCTTGAGCATTACATAATAACTGAATGTGATACTTATTTAGTCATACAAGAGCCTTTAGTTATACATTAATGTAAAAATTATATATGCAAACCTTTTATATTATATATAATATATATATATTTTATAACCACATATATATTAACCACATATCTTCTGTGGATGTAGGCTGCCTCAAATCCATCTGTATAAAAAACCCCTACCCAATTATCAACTCTAGCCAATTGAGGGAGCCCTCCACAAAATTCAATGTAATACGAACAGACAAGAAAAATGGATATAGGCTCAACCTTCCCCCTGGACCTCAAAATAATAATTTGTGTTTCAAAACTTTTTGGAAACACATGAAGCATACATTGTGGCGACACTCAATTGGTTAAAACCACATACAATACCTTTATTAGACTCAATTAAAAACCGCATACATGAGACAACAAACAGAATAAGGTAAAATTATTTATTGCAACAGCGGCCACCTGTAATTACCAGGTATACATTTAATATTGGGCTATCAGCTGAATCATAAACAAAATGGTCAGAGTAGGACAGTAATACCTTCCCACTAAAACCATCAATATATCATATCATTGCCAGAAAGCATATAGATGCTATTGATCAATGAATCTCTCCACATACAGTATACAATGCAATATAGTATAACTATGCAGTAAATAAAAACTCTAATGATTGCATCTAAGACAGTATAATGGTAAAGGGGGGGGGGAGGGGTTGGATTGGAATGTTCCTCATGCGTAAATAGTAGTTTTTATGTCTTTAATGTCTCCTTATTAGACACAGTTCTGACCGTGCATAGATGTTACTTAAATAGTGGTCTGTTCACACTATTTTTGAAAGCAAAGTACTCCCATGGAACCTGTGGTCCAGAAGAGATGATATATACAGTATGATGCCTATATATGATTCCAGGATCTTAATTGCCTCCCTCTTACAGAAAGCTTTTCATATCGCACATGGCCATTTGTTAATTGTAATCCCAGGGTCTCCTAATCGCAATAATATCTTATGAGATCTGTGGTCTAGAGGAGACAATAATCTGAATATAGATTATTTGAATTCAAGATTTTTTAATTGCTTCCCTCTCATGGAAGACAAATAATATAGCGTGAGAATGCTGATGGTATATAATTCCAAACAGTCCAATTGTCTCTCTCTCACAGATATATGCTGTAGTATAGGAATGCTGTTTTATACAGAGTCCACTGAAACCAGGATCCACTGAAATTCAGATCATAGAGATGGATTATCCAGGAGCTGTGTTTTAGAGAATGGGTCTCCGAACTGCGGCCCGGGGGCCAGATGCTTGCTCTTATCCAGCCCTTAGGGCACTGTTTCATCCACTGATACCAACAATGGGGCATAATTACCCCCCACTGACCCCAAGGAAGGGGCACAATTCCTCCCAATGACATCAATAATGGGGAGGAAAATTCCTCCCAATAACACCAACGATAGGGCACAATTCTTTCCACTGACACCGAAGATGTCATTCACCTCCACCATGTTCATATAATATAAAGCATGGGGAAATCAGCCACCAAGAAGGGTCTGTTAAAAATGGCCACTAGATGTCTCCCCATATTGGGTGAAACAATACAATGGCAATGTAGGCAATATAAATAGCATCCTATTAAGGGAAAAAAGGGGGAAGAAAGTAGGAGTAAAGCAATCCATACATAACAGGATTTTATACATGTGCCAATGCTGTTTAAATCTCTATTAATCCTATGTCATTATTATGATAATAAAAAAGGACTATACAAAACAATTAATTAAATTAAAATAAATCAATAGAACAGCTAAATATCTCCATTTTTGTATACCCCCACTAATGTCCCCCTTGGTGGCCTCTGTCCCAAGTCTAAATTTGCCACATTATGTTTGATATAAAAGAGAATCAATTGAGGGTCATCACATCTGGGCTATTCTTCAGGAGAAACACTCAATTCCCATAATAGTCCCTATAGTCATATACTTTATCAATATAATAGATTAATGATTTATGCATTGTATTCCAAAATAAGTGTCATTTTCACCCTTCACCCTTTTCTTATATATCCATGACTAAAAGCTTTGGAGGTGCTAAATTTAGGATGCCACACAGGTGCCTTATTAGGGTAACAGCGAGTTTAGCGAATTGCTGAGACTGGCTGGTTTGGTCGCTTCCTGCTCACAAATCCACCTGGTCTCATGTTGGAATAACACTCGATCAATGTCACCTCCTCTATTACTTTGGGGGAGGTGACGGTGCCATCACGTTTTATGCTTCATGAGGTCCGAGGGAAGGTAGAGCCCATATCCATTATTTCTTGTCTGTTTGTATTACCTCAAATCGTTCTGTCTCTTCAGGTATTCCCAGACAGACTCAATGATGTTGAGATCAGGGCTCCGTGGGGGCCAAACCATCACTTCCAGGGCTCCTTGTTCTTTTCTTTTTTAAGCTGAAGATAGTTCTAAATGACATTGGCTGTATGTTTAAGATCATTGTCCTGCTGCACAATAAATTTGGGGGCAATCACATGCCTCACTGATGGTATGACATGATGGACTATTTGCTAACTATCTGCCTTGATTTCTCAGAATTGAGGCCACAATTGATCTTGACCAAATCTCCAACTCCAGTTGAAAAAATACAGCATAAAACTTGCAAGTAACCTCCACCATGCTTCAGTGTTGCCTGCAGACACTCATTGTCATACCGCTCTTCAGGCGAACAAACTGCCTCCTAGAACAGCCAAATATTTAAAATTTTTACTCATCAGTCCAGAGCACCTGCTGCCATTTTTCTGCTCCCCAGTTCCTATGTTCCCATGCATAGTTGAGTCACTTAGCCTTATTTCTATGAGGTATATTTTTGGCTGCAATTCTTCCATGAAGACCACTTCTGGTCAGACTTCTCCACATGGTAGCTGGGAGTACCTGGGTCCCACTGGTTTCTGCCACTTCTGTGCTGATGGTGCTGATGGACGTCTTCCAATTCCAAAGGGAAGTCATTCATTTGCTGTAATAAGTTTCCTTGGTCGACCACTGCATCTACGGTTCTCAACATCGCCTGTCTTTTTGTACTTCTTCAAAAGAGCTTCTTTATTTTCAACAATTTTTTTATTGTCAGTGCTCTGGCCCTATGCAATCAGGATCACCACATTGTACCTTTTCTGACTTATTGTCAGTTTTGATAAGGTGATATGTGATACATTTTCCGGAGTCATGATACTTTGTTAAATGTTCCTCTAGATTGCTATGTTATCTTTAATGCTATTTCAATAAATATTTTATTTTATCTTTATATATGTTTTCTATATCTTGTGGGTATCAAAAAGTCCCTCCTTGTCCGGACATCTTCCAATTCCAAAAGGAAGTCATTCATTTGCTGTAATAAGTTTCCTTGGTCGACCACTGCATCTACGGTTCTCAACATTGCCTGTCTTTTTGTAAATTTTCAAAAGAGCTTCAAAAGAGCTTGATCAGCACATTTTGAAACCCAATTCTACTTTGAAATGTCTGGGAGAGACCTTGCTGATGTAGTATATCTACCTTGTGTTTGTGTCTTGTTGCTGTGCTCCGTCTTGTCATTGTGTATAACCTGTGACATGAAACTGTCTTCCACAACCTCACCTTAGTAGCAGAGTTTGGCTGTTACTCACCCAGTTTTAAGCCTCCTACACAGCTGTTTCTGTTTCATTTAATGACTGTGCTTCAACCTACATATGAAATTGAGGACCATTAGTACCTGCTTGGTATAGTTGGTTAATCATACATCTGAATCGAATACTACAAAATCCCTGACTTTGTGTAAGGGTGCAAAGTGTGCAAGTGTTGATGCTGGATTGAAGCCAAAGGGTAGTCCCACCAAATATTGATTTGGTTTAGATTTTTTTCTGTTGACTGACTTTGCATTTTGTAAATTAAAAAAACAAACAAACAATTATAATATATATTTTTGAAACCATTCTTACTTTACAGCATTTCTTCACACCTGACTAAAACGTTTGCACATTACTGTATATATACATATTTTTGTAGTACACACTGTTCAGGTACTGGATATATTAAGGTTAAAATAAAAAATAAAAAAAATAGTGGGTGGCCTATTTCAGTGTGTAGAAAGCACATTTAAATTTAAATTAAGTGGTTTTCATTAAATTATCATTCTGCCTTTTCATTATCATCTATTTATTTAGCCCCAATATGATAAATAGAGCTTTAGAGAGTTAAAACAATCATTCACATAGGTCCTTAAGAGAAATACAATCTAATATCCCTATCACCATTGTACATGTACTTCCTCATATTCTTGGGCCAAATTAAATGTAAGCTAATATCAGTATGTTTTAGGTATGTACAGAAAAGAATAAAACAGAGAGTTTATCAAGTGGAGATTTAAACCAGGAACCCCACGTTGTAAAGAGAATGTTTCAAACACAGCTTAGTGGCTCACTGAAAATACATTTTCTAGGGTGTATACATTTTATGTTATTATGAAGATTTTGTCACAGAAAAACATGAAAAAAAGTATTTAAGACACGTGTACAAAACCTCTTTTTGTAACTACCATATATATGCCAATATCTACTAAATGAATAAAAAAAAACAAAAAAGCAACCCAAGAATCTGCAACCAGGATGCTAAATACAACTTTATTGACGCACAAGCATTAAAGCCTTTAGAATCACTTAATACATGTTGCTGCAACATTCACAGTATGGGTGCACAATCATAAAATAAGTACCCATCTTTCATTTGCTCATACACCTTGGGTATACTAATACAAGAATATATAGATTGTACCAATACCATAATAAAATACCCAAATGTAGTAAAATAAATTTATTGTAAAGTCTCATTTTTTTCTATAAAAATAACAAACATGTCTATATTTACCTGCCCTGTGCAGTGGATTTGCACAGAGCAACCCAGATCCTCCTCTTCTCGGGTCCCTCTTCTGTGCTCCTGGCCCCTCCCCCCTGTCGAGTCCCACCACAGCAAGCAGCTTGCTATGGGGACACCCGAGCGGGGTCACAGCTCCCTGTGTCCATTCAGACACAGAGCCGTGGCCCGGCCCCGCCCCCTTTCTCTCCTGATGGGCTGACTAATATTGATTGCCAGCAGCGGGAGACAATGGGGCTGCTGCTGTGTCTCAGCCAATCAGGAGGGAAAGTCTCAGACAGCCGAGACACTAATGGACATCGCTGAACAGAGATGAGACTCAGGTAAGTATTAGAGGGGCTGGGGGGGCTGCTACACACAGAAGGTTTTTTATCTTAATACATAAAATGCATTCAGATAAAAACCTTCTGACTTTACAACCCCTTTAAATCCTACTTTAGCCATTTGAGTGGCTGCTTAAAAATTATCAAGAATCGTGTCTTTTTATCAAAATATTGCTCCTAGACTTTACCCTCACCCTAGGTATACTAAAGCTCACATAACTTATGTTCCAATTTGTATTACTCTAATTGGAATGATCATAAATTCTGGTCTATAGGTGCACCTTGTATAATTTGAACAATATTGCTATCAGTTGTCCTGAGACATTGAAAACTGGTTTGTGCATTGAAACAAGTTATGGTCATCCTTCTATTTATATACTGTGAGATCAACCATACGGCAGGCATCCCCCTGGTAAACAGAATGGAGTCTGCTAATTTGTATTGGAAGCCCACACTGTAGATTACATGACAGATGCATCTTCCTATCATCAGAAAGGAGTTTGTTATGATGATGGAAGCCTCCACTATGAATCCAGACAGATAGGTACACATCCAATTTTTGAAAGAGTTCCTGATCAGTCACAAACTCAAAAGAAAATATGACTGATACTTTACACACTGATTGGCGATTATTATTAGAAGTTTCAATTCACCCAAGGACACGTATAAGTGTATATATACCTCACAAAAACATGAGCCAATATACATTTTCAAATCCAAACTTGATCATCCAATATTTATAGCAGGATGGATATATTCCACATACAACAGCTTCAAAGTGTAGTCACAAATGAAATTGTGGGTGATCTCCAAGCTTAGACAACCTGTTTAAAATTCCAATACTCTGTTCAATTTCATAACATTTTTTTGGGATCATCTGTGAATAGACCAATAAACAAGCTCATATTATATTGATGTGGTGCAAGGCATTTTTTAATACGTGTAATCATGATATAGATTGCCTTATACTTTTATTTAGATGATGAATTGGTGATAAAGGTAAACAGAAGTAAATGTGATATACACTAAACAACTATTGTAGGTTAATCAATCACTGAAATTTAAAACATTACCAGGAAGATTCACTTCTATACTCCTTAGTACATTTCAAGTAAAGGTTAAAAAAAATTATGTGACATGTTGCGCCCATAGTTGCCCATTGTCAATATAATGCATACTTGTCCATTCAAGGACACTAAGAGGACCCTATGTAGAGCGTGGGATATGAATTGTAAGGGATCCAAAGTAGTTAAAGTAAATATATGTAATTGTTTTGCTTTCAGTCTGTGCCAAAAATAAAGTTATTCGTTTGTAATTGGATGTGCCCAAATGGAGTACAGTAGTTACACATTCACGATAATGTAATTTCTGTTATCACTAAGAGCCAAAAGACCTTTATATTCCTGTCTTGCTGTAATGTAAGAAATAGGGAATCTGAAAGCATCATTCTTCCGCAACTGTTCTAATTTTAGACTGTGTAAAAAATGAAGCTTAAACATGTCACTGCAATGTTGACACTCATTACATTCAGTGAAAAAAGACAGAAGTACCTAAATGGAACATCAATTAAAACATTTAACAAAAAAGTATTGCATATAATAAAATAATTAGGGAAAAGAAGTATTACCATTTCTATCAATATTAAGTCTTCCACTAAAGTGTATAACTAAAGACAAACCTTTTTAAGATTTAGATTTAGACTGTTGAAGGGGTTGGAGCCACTGTTGGGTTTTTAGTGCTGTCTGTGTCCCCATTTGGGAGATTCACTCTCTCTAATTGTCCTGATCACCAATGTCTCCAGGAATTAAAGTGAGGGTAAATTCAAAATTTTGAGTAACCACCATAACTGGAATGGAGAGGTAAATTTACAACGGGGTCACTTGTTTCCATGACAACTTTCTAAGAGGGGATGTCCCTCACATTGGAAAAATATAATCTTACTGTCTGTGGAATCTACAGGACAGAAAGTGATTGGATCTCCCTAATGAGACAGAGATGGTGAAAAAAAAACTTGACAGCAATTTAAACCCTCCCCTATTCTATCTTACAGTCAAAAAAGATTTGACTTTAGATTTACTATAAATTAAACAAAATTATTATTGACCTCTAGCAGACTAACAATGTTCTCATGGTCCATTAAGTTACTGAGGCACACCAGTGAGCATTCCTTCAGGGGGTCTCATCAGTTTTGATTTAGCAGTGTAGGGTGGAAGCTAGTCAAGGTACTAATCTGATGTGAAACTTTAAATTGCTACGAAATTCAAGCAAGGGAGGATAGGCTGTGGATTGGCCTCAGTTCTTTGGGGAAACTTAAATGGGAAAATGCAATTGTTTATAAACAGAAATTAATTAATTTAACCATACTATGAAAATGGTACTGATATGCAATAACCAATATTAAAAAGTAAAATATTCCTTTAGTTACATTTTTCTGTCTATAAGGGCTAAAATTTGGCAGAACACACGAATACCATTAAAATCTATGGGACATGAACATGAATAATCAAAAGTGCTAATTTTAAAGGCTTATGTGCAATTTATTAACATAAAAATGTTTGGGGACCTGGGTCCTGCCCCAGGGGACATGTATTAATGCATTTTTTTTTTTAAACGGCTGTTTTTTTGGGAGCAGTGATTTTTGTGATGCTTAAAGTGAAGCAATAAACATGAAATATTCCTTTATATATATCGTTCCTGGAGGGTGTCTATAGTATGCCTGCAAAGTGGCACATTTTTCCCATGTTTAGAACAGTACTGCAGCAAAATGACATTTCTAAAGGAAAAATTGTCATTTAAAACTGATTGCGGCTGTAATGAATTGTTGGGTCTCGGTAAGATAGATAAAACTAATTGAAAAAAAGAGCATGGGATTCCCCCCAGTCCATTACCAGGCCCTTTGGGTCTGGTATGAATATTAAGGGAAACCCCGAACCAAAATTTAAAAAAAAATATTGCATGAGGGTCCCCCTAAAATCCATACCAGGCCCTTCAGGTCTGATATGGAAATTAAGGGGAACCCTGCGCCAAATTTAAAAAAAATGACGTAGGGGTCCCCCCCAAAATCCATACCAGACCAAAGGGTCTAGTATGGATTTTAAGGGAAACCCTGCGCCAAAATGAAAAAAAAAATGGCGTACGGGCCCCCCAAAAATCCACACCAGCCCTTATCCGAGCATGCAACCTAGAAGGCCACAGGAAAAGAGGGGGGACAAGAGAGCGCCTCCCAAACCGTACCAGGCCACATGCCCTCAACATGGGGAGGGTGCTTTGGGGTAGCCATGTTGATGGGGACAAGGACCTCATCCCCGCAACCCTTGCCTGGTGGTTGTGGGGGTCTGTGGGTGGGGGGCTTATCAGAATCTGGAAGCCCCCTTTAACAAGGGGACCCCCATATCCCAGCCCTCCCCCTGTGTGAATTGGTAATGGGGTACCCCTACTATTTCACAAAAAAACTGTCAAAATGGTAAAAAAGACAAGAGACAGCATGGGGCAAGTCCTTTATTAAAAAATAAAAAAATAAAAATGTCCCACGATGTAAGTTCACGCTGCCCGACGGACCAGAAAAAAAAAGGCGCAACCGATAAGCCTCCATGGGAGGCTCCTACCGACTGATGCATCTTCTTTGTGGCAGTTCTTATATAATTGGGGGTGGGGCCACCCAGTGACATAACTGGGTGACCCCGCCCCCTCTAACGCCACGAGGTAGCCATGGGAAAGCCCTTAGTTAAAGTCCTCAGTTAGAATTTGCTGCAAACACTGCATATTGTTCGCTGTTTGGTGGACAGGCGAACACTGGATGTTCGAGTCGAACTTACATTCGACTCGAACATCAGGCTCATCCCTAGTCTCTGTGATTGAAGTAGCAGCTCACATTCACTTTTATTTACTGCAAAGATCATGTTCACAAAAAATAGAGATCACTTCTCAGTAAAACATGCATTGTGTAAACTGCTAAAAAAACATTTGGTGAGTTTCCAATGATTCCTGCATCATTTTGTGTAGAAGATAAGGAGGTAGAATTGTCCACTGGAGATTGAGATCTATGACATTGAAATACTGTGTCTGTATTCTAGATTGCAGGTCCAAATGTTTTTTGAAACTAAATACTCCACTGAGAAAATAATTCTAGTGTCCAGAAGAGATATAACAATCCACTACTGTCCACCCATGACTGAAGTGTCAGTTTGTGTTGTTTTACCTTTAATTCTGGGCAGATAAATGCACAAATAATTAGGCAGCTTTTTTTGTATTACTGGCAGTCTTTTTTTCTTTCAGCTGTCAGTGGGGAAGCCCACTGGCAGCTGATGACTCATTTGTTGTTAAGGACATGGCGGTCGGATTCCGTCCCTGATCCTTAACAACATATTAACTGTGCGCTCAGCAGGAGAGCAGAAAATTTGGATGTTTGGCAAACACCCGGACTGGTGATGTTCGGGCCGAACTTTTGCTCAGCTCGAACCGTTCGCCCAACATTGTTGGATAATTTTATGTGGGGAGAGCAGTTATCTATGTTGGATAAGTCTCCAAGAGGGTATAAAACTTCTGGCATCAGATAACCAGGGGAGCCAGAGTTTGGAGGATTTGTCCACTGTTAAATGTGTTTTAGCAAAGAGAAATTCCATGTGACAGTGGTCATTAATTGATGAGATAACAGCAGAGAGAGGTGGGGGTGTAGGGTTTTTTCCAGAAGCACACTATGGTTAAGCGGGCTGCAATTAAGACGTGTATAACAATAGTATGGAATTTAGGTGGCCAGCAAGATAGGCCTAGGCCAAAGAGAGCCGCCTGGGGATTCAGCACACATAAAACATTAGCGAGATTATGCAGAAGGTTAAAGATATTTCTCTAAAATTGAACTATGTGGGGGCAGTCCCACCATATATGGAGTGTAATGCCATCAGCATTGCAGTTCCTCCAGCATTTTGGGGAATGGGATGGAAATAATCAGACTAGTCTGATAGGTGTATAGCACCATTGGAGATACATTTTCATCGCTGTTTCCCATTGTGAAACATACTTAGAAAAAACAGGGGTGTGTAGGGATTGATACCATGAGTTGAGGGGGATGTCAATTTGAAGGGTTGTTTCCCAGAAGAGCACAAATGGGAGTTTCATGTTTGGGGCATATCGATATAGTAGATTATAAATTTAGGAGATCCCTTTGGTGCCTGGCACGTGAAAGGTGCACAAAATGAGCATATCCTTTGTCATTGTGTCGGAGGTTAGGAATACTGAGGATAAAATGTGGCAGACTCGTAGATAGATATAAAAATCTTTGCTAGGTAATTGGAAAGTGTCTGATAATTATTTGAAGGATGTGGTGCTCCAATCTTTTGATCCACAGCAACAAGCTGGGACAGGTCAAGGACAACCTGGGCTTAGATGAAGTGGTTTGAATGATGCTGGCCATCAGACCTAGGACACCAAGACTCTAAAGACAGAAAAAAGTACTGTAGGAGACATTTTTGCATTGAATGTAAATATTGCAGCAAAACTGTTTTTTTTTTCCTTTTTTTAATGGGCTATTCAATTAATGTTGTTATCTTTCGGTGATGTTTTGCTTTATGTCTAACAGCTAAACTTGCTGTTATTCTTTTGTTTAAGATATTATCAAAGTTTTATTGTAGCAGCAGTTAAATTAACAGATAAAAGAAAATGTATACTGTATGTAGCTGAGGTGGGATATGAAATACATCATGTAATATAAATATAATGTACATGCAACCCAAAGTGATGGTAAGCATTGGTTTAAGAATGCCTTATGTGATCTTACTTTAAAGAGAAGATAAATTACATTATTCATATGCTTCATTTGCACCCTAGTGCATATTAATGTTCTTAAATCACACCCCAATTGAAACCCAGCTGAGTTATATGACTATTAATATTTCCTTTGGAAGTTTTGTTCTCGAATCAGAATAGAATTTGCATTAATATAATTAAATGAATGCTTGCCAATATATTTCCTTTGCACATAAACAAGATATATATGTATACATTATTTCCATATATATTAGTATAACAGCTTAGTTCAATGCATGAAAGAGATATTACATTGTTATTGTTTTTATCAATAAGAAACCTAAGATATAATATGACATTTAATATAACACAATTCTTTGATTTATGCAAATATTTGTATAATACTGCAGAATGGACTATATGTCCCAACTCACAACAACAGGCTTTAAAATGATAGGATGTAGCTTTATAGTGGAATTCATTGAAAATAAACTTTATAATAAGCTTGGTCTACCTTTTATTTGACTTTGGTCTTATTCAGTGATGAATGTAAGGCTACATTTAACTAGCTAGATGCCATAGCTATTGGCCTCACATAAAAAAGAGCACTATATGTTATGTCTTTAGAAATGTATCATATTCACATTATCATATATAATCTCTTGTTATGCTGGTTCATTTTAAAGATAAATGTCAACCCAAATTGAAAATGAATAAGTGTAGGCAGGGAGACAGCCTGCATACAAAATGCTTCTGCGTTTCATCCAAATATTGTTGTAGTTATAAAGGTAATAAAGTTGCCAATACCTCATTTTTGGATGTAGTATGCATGGTGGGGTTGGTGTAACTATCAACCATGAACCTTTACCATTGGGGATGAGCAGAATGTACCTGGGTTTGGTTCAAGGCAGTTTCAAAGAACATGACTGAATTCAAAATCCAAACTCTACTGAAGTCAATAAGAATCTAATGTTAAAAAGTAATTACCATTTTTTAGGCTAATATGCAAAGTAATGTCAAATAAAATGCAATGGAGGACCCTTGGGGAAATGCGCTAAAGAAACTACCTACTGGCATCTCCTGGGCACCCGCCACTAAAAGTAACCAAAGAGGCAGGGTCCCCATGTAATGTTAATCAAATATAGTCAGTGTCATTGGCCAAATATGGCCAAAGAAATACTGCAACAATATATCATGTTTTGCTCCTACCAAACAGGGTAAAATTCTGGCATTTAGACAATAAGCTCGAACAACCAAGGTTTGGGGAGGGACAGGCATGGGGAAGGACAGGCATGTGACCACATGCCCTGAGCATAGGATGGGTGCCTTGCCAGAAGGGACTCCCTTGGAAAAGCATCCTGTCCCCATGGCCAAAGAAATACCGCAACTATATATCATGTTTTGCTCCTACCAAACGGTAAAAATCTGGCATTCAGACAATAGCTTGAACAGCCAAGAAACCTTGAGCTCATCCCTATTCACCAACTGCTAATCATTACTCAGAACTGCATCTCAAGTCAGCAGTGCTTTTTCACACTGGAATAGCTAGCATATTTAGACTCCATGCATACTGGGTTAAAAAAAAAAAGAAGTTCCCCTGGCAAAAAAAAAAAATGCTCATATAGAGCGTTTTGTACACAGTTCAGGCGAGTTTAGGAGAGTTTAGCATTCTTTCTGCCAGAAATCTCCAATCAGAGATGTAAACCAGAGGGTTTTTTCCCTGCTTCTAAACACTGAGCTCAAAATATGCCTCTAATCGTCTTAATGTGCATGGACACATAGGATAAAATGAAGATGCTTCTACAGGCAGAACACAAAACTCCTGTAGAAGCAGCGATTATTAAGCCAGTGTGCATGGAGCCTTAAAACCCAGGGCAGATTATGTTAAACACCCTCACATGCCTCTATATGTCAAAAATATTTAATGTAATCTTCATAAAATTAGATGACTACTAAAACAGAGACAGTGAAAATATTTCTGAATTTTGAATATTATATATATAATTTTGTCAGTAAAACAAACAAATAAATACAATTCAATCTTATAATATGTATGCCATGGCAAAAACTGGGGATAATAGCTGCAAGCTACATAAAAAAAAAAAAAGTATTTTAAAGAGCTGCATGCAGCGCACTGTGAAAAAACATAAGATAATACCAGCATGCTAAATAAAATAAAATTAGTTAAAAAAAGAAAAAGAGAAGTGGGACTTTAAATGAAGCATACAGCAGCACAAAAGCAGGTCAAGTGACCAAAATACATTTATTTGGTATAATCCATGTATGTAAAAAACATTTTGGGCATCCAACCTCTAAAATGCTGTGGGCATCAAGCCTCTATATAATAAACCATGGATTAATTATACATAAATTACACAATAAATCATGATCCATTGTCACACACAGAGAGCAAAGATAACAATCAATATACATGTGTACATTTGTTACTATGATTGGACCCAAAAAGTGCCATAAAAAATAAAGACAGAAAATTCAAATAATATGAGACTTAATGCCATAACAGATACTTATGGAGATAAGTGGAATCATTGAATTCTTGATATTCCATGATAAGGGAAGATTGGTAATATTCAAAGCTCTACTTGTTTTGTGGTATAACAATCGCTCATCAGGAGCATACGTCATGGAATGATTCTAAAAAATATTTTTTTATTTAAAAAAAAAATTATATTTGTATCTTTATAACATTGTATACTCAATAAACTTCTTTTGACAAGGAAAAAAAAAATTATATTCAATAAACAAGCAGGAGATGAAAAAGTTTTTTTTATGTAAGAATAGTTTAATTGTATAGAATTAATTAAAGGTTGTGCGTCCAAACTCACGTCTGCATCAGCGATCCAGTAATGCCCTGTACACACGATCGGACATTGATCGGACATTCCGACAACAAAATCCATGGATTTTTTCCGACATACTTTTAAAGTCACTAAACAAGCAATGCCAATAAAGCAAATTCATTTCCTGTGCTGTAGAAGAATAATCTTCTACCATTTTCCTTTTGATAACACACTTGTCATTATTTTTGAAAGAGACAAGTATAACAAAAGGAAGCCCACATCATTATATATCCACTGTTATATATAACAGTGGAGGAATAAATCTGAAGGTGTTAGGTTCAAATAATTAAGCTGCAACTATCCTTATTTACCATAATGATGGTTATTTACTTTAATGAGAGCTGAAAACAACAATTTCATTGTGTAAGATAACAATTGGTATGGCAAATAACCTATGTGTCATAGCTTAGTGAATTAGGTCCATTGTGTTTTTAGATGGCAATCAATAGATAATTAACAACATGCAAACATTTCAGTGAGTAGGAAGGAATTAGTAATCATATCCATGGATGGTTATTATGTTGGACATTGAATGCCTTTATATGATGAAGATAAATCAAACAGTTCAATGTGAGCTTTGTAGTCATATAAAAAAATCACTGTAAAATTAAAATAAGGGGAAGAATATAAAATTATCAACAGCAAAGTATAAAATCTGAAAATGTATAATGGGAGCCAGTGCACATTAGCCACTTTTATGTTGTTGTTTTTTTCTATGTGTAAAAGGTTAACTTTCTGTTTCTCTGAGCCACTGATCAAATGGTTTCAGGTATATTGCAGCAATAACGTTCCTAAAGGTCCTTTTTCTTTATGGTAGAGAGTGATAGGTGTCCTGGGAGCTGCACATCAAGTCAAAGCCTGCTGTGTGATAATGAATGGCAGTCTCAGCCTGGACCCCCACCAGGCCACGTCCCAGTGTGATTCACTCTGCCCCCTGAAGCTTACTCATGGGGATTTTCTTGATCATCGGTGTGTATCTTGAGATACTCCTTTGGGAAGATTTACTAAAACTGATGCACACACAATCTGGTGCATCTGTGCATAATAACCAATCAGTTCCTAGGTTAAAGGTTCCATTCACACTTGCGAGACTCCAAAGTCGCACAATTTCAGTGCAACTGTGGATCGTGACTTTGATATGACTTTGATTTGCGACTTTGATCTGACTTTACAGTTTCTGGCACTAAGTCACATCAAAAGTTGCATCAGGCACCATTTCAAAGTCGCACTTTAAGTTGCACCAATCTGAATAGGTGCTATTGAAAACAATAGGCTGCAACTTGTCATGCGACTTTACGAGGCACACAATGGAGCCTTATTGTCAAAGCTTAATAGAACAAGCTGAAGTTAGAAGCTGATTGCTTACTAGGGATGAGCTTTGAGTTTGAGTCGAACTCATGTTCGACTCGAACATCGGCTGTTCGCCAGTTCACCGAACAGCGAACAATTTGGGGTGTTCGCGGAAAATTTGAAAGCCGCAGAACACCCTTTAAAAGTCTATGGGAGAAATCAAAAGTGCTAATTTTAGTGGCTTATATGCATGGTATTGTCATAAAAAGTGTTTGGGGACCTGGGTCCTGCCCCAGTGGACATGGATCAACGCAAAAAAAGTTTTAAAAACGGCTGTTTCTTCGGGAGCAGTGATTTTAATAATGCTTAAACTGAAACAATAAAAGTGTAATATTCCTTTAAATTTCGTACCTGGGTGGGTGTCTGTAGCATGCCTGTAAAGGGGCGCATGTTTCCCGTGTTTAGAACAGTCTGACAGCAAAATGACATTTCAAAGGTAAAAACGTCATTTAAAACTACTCGCGGCTATTAATGAATTGCCGGTCCAACAATACACATAAAAGTTCATTGATAAAAACAGCATGGGAATTTCCCACAGGGGAACCCCGAACCAAAATTAAAAAAAAAATTATGTGGGGGTCCCTCTAAATTCCATACCAGGCCCTTCAGGTCTGGTATGGATATTAAGGGGAACCCCGGCCAAAATTTAAAAAAAAATGGTGTGGGGTCACCCTCAAAATCCATACCAGACTCTTAAGGTCTGGTATGGATTTTAAGGGGAACCCTACTCAAAAATTTTAAAAAAATGGCGTGGGACCCCCCAAAAATCCATACCAGACCCTTATCCAAGCACACAAACTGACAGGTCGCAGGAAAAGAGGGGGGATGAGAGAGCGTCCCCCCTCCTGAACCATACCAGACCACATGCCCTCAACATTGGGAGGGTACTTTGGGGTAGCCCCCCAAAACACCTTTTCCCCATGTTGATGGGGACAAGGGCCTCACCCCCACAACCCTTGCCCGGTGGTTGTGGGGGTCTGCGGGCAGGGGGCTTATCGGAATTTGGAAGCCCCCTTTAACAAGGGGACCCCCAGATCCTGGCCCTCCCCCCTGTGTGAAATGGTAAGGGGGTACAAAAGTACCCCTACCATTTCACAAAAAAAGTGTCAAAAATGTTAAAAATGACAAGAGACAGTTTTTGACAATTCCTTTATTTAAATGCTTCTTCTTTCTTCTATCTTCTATCTTCTTTCTACTATCTTCTATCTTCTATCTTTCTTCGGTTTCTTCCTCCATCTTCTTCTTCTTCTGGTTCTTCTGGTTCTTCCTCCGGTGTTCTCATCCGGCATCTTCCTCCATGGCGTCTTCTTCCCTTCTTCTCCTCGGGCCGCTCCGCATACATATAGCGCTGCTCTTATAATGATATCTGTTTGCTATAGCAGAAGACAGTTGTATATTATTAACCACTTCCGGACCACCGCACGCCGATATACATCCTGATTTTGAAGAGGAATATCCTTGTTATGGCAGCAGCTAGCTGCCATAACCCCAATATCCTGTTATCCGATTTCCGATAATAGTGGTCTCTGCAGTGGATTCGCCGCAAGATCACTTTCATCGGCGGCAGGAGAGGGGCTCCCCTCCACTGCTTACCGAGGTTTAAAATCTTGTAAATTTATTTGTATTTTTAAAATGATTTTCAGATTTCATCACTTTCTGTACACCGTCTCTCAGCATTCACTTCCTGCAAGTCATCTCCCAGAACCCTTTACTTCCTTGTTGCATCACAAAAAAGGGTGTGTTCACCATGCTGAACCACACCTTCCTCATTACAATACCACCTTTCACCCACTTTCTATACAATCTGATTGTACAATCTCCTTTAGACCTCCCATCAGCAGGACCTTCCTGATTTAGTATTGATTGTTCAAGTGTGTCATCCTATTCCAAAGTTCTGGTAAATCTAAAGGAAATTAGATTAGATGTGCAGAGATTGTACAATCAGATTGCATAGTGTATGGCCATCTTTATACAAGTACATAGGAGGGAGTGGACGGATATATTCAGTTTTCAGGCCTTGTTCACATCTCCACATAAGAAAAATTCACATTCACACATGCATTTTTTTGGTTGTTTTGGAATGTTTTCACTTGTCGCTTGACAATTACCTAAGAGAAGCTCCGGAACTTTTTGGGAGTGGAACATGGTGAATTACCGCAGTTTTTGGTGCATTTGCTACGCCCAGGGAGCCTTTAACATGTAAAGACACCAAAAACATGATGCAAATTTGCAGCATTTCTTAAACGCATGACAAAGTGTACATTTTCTGCATGATTTACCATACATTTGGAAACACACAGATGTGAATGGAGCCTCATTGTTCTTGTGTAAATGCACCAATTTCACTTTCAGGCCCCAATAACACCTAGAGTAGTGAGAGCACATGTTTTTGACTTGTTTTTCCAGTGACACACATAAGGCAGCCCATTGATTTCAATGGGCTGTGCTACACGTGGCAAAGTTGCTCATGGGACATTTTGGGGTGGTGCGAGTTGCATGTTCTTTACTGCAAGTTTTTCTGCATTTGATACCTGTTTTTTTGTATGACAAAATGTGTCTTTGCTTCTGTGTTTGGTGTGCTGTTAACAATAATGACAAAGAGAGGCTGCAACACCGCTCCAGGATATACAATAGCTGTACTGATGATCTGGTGCTGGTCCAGTCCTTGAACTGAAAGACTGTCAAAGTATGTGCAAAAGAGGTAACCGCACTCCAATCTTCAGAAGTATAAATGCTTTAATCATAAAAATCCATGCATAATATCACTAGGCCACGATACAACAGGACTGTAGCAGCAAAGTTAACATGTTTCATGAACCAAATCGCTTAATCATAACAATAATGACACTGAAAGTGCAACTAGGTAATTTTAGGAGTATAAAGATGGCCATACATTATACAATCTGATTGTATAATCTCTGTACAATCTCCTTTAGATTTACCAAAACCATGTCATAGGATGACACACCATCTATCCAATCACTTTGCATCCATTCAGGCAGGCCCTTGCACTACATCAGGGGTGTCCCATGGGCTGCATGCGACCCCAGGAAGTTTATCATGCAGCCTGAGCTCATCTGGAGGGGCACTGGGGAAGCCAGGCAAATGCACACATGAAGAGATGCTGGGGATGCTCTGCAAACATAGTTGATGGGTGAAGTCTATGTGCTAATGAGGTCAGCTGGTAAACTCCTTCCTGTGTCTTACTGGTTTCTCCTTCCCAAATCTACATACCATCAAGTGATGAAGTTTTCTAAGAAAGACAGCAAGGGCGAAGGTAAGGCTTTGTTCTCAAAATCAAAGAAAGCTTTTATTTTTCTGCAACCAAGTTACATTAATGGTATTTTGGTACATAGGGGAGCTGGATTTTAGAAGAAAAAAAAAGGTGAACTTAGCCTTTTAGGTTTAAAGCCAGGTTTTTCCATATCATATATAACATAAGTTCTTTGTAAGTATTTTTAGTACCAAACTTTTTGAAGATATAATTTAAACTGATATTAAACCCTCAATTCATAAGCACTATCAGCAGATGATTAAATTACTTATACTTCCCTTATGCTTGTGAGCAAGTCAGGAGTGCTGAAACATGTCAAGAAAGCTTGTTTTTGGGTGGAGTGATTGCATGTAGTCACAATCAATAAACATAGCAAGCAAGAAGAGCTAAGTTTGGGTACTAAGTGCTGGGGAAGGAATTGTAACAAATAGTTTACTGAGAAATGTTTATTTTATTGTGCTTAACATATTAGGCTAAAAGCGCTGAGCATTACTTTAAAGGGATTGTAGCGGCAGAAGCCCCCTTCAGCCCCCCTAATACTTACCTAAGCCTGTCTTTATCCAGCAATGTTGCAGCATTGTCTAAGCTGCCCGGGACTCCCCTTCTCATTACCTGAGACAGCATTGCCGCGCAATTGGCTCCCGCTGCTGTCAATCAAAATCATTCAGCCAATCGGGAGAGAGAGGGGGTGGGCTGGGTCGTGGCTCCGTGTCTGAATGAACACAGGGAGCTGTGACTCGGCTCGGGTGCCCCCATAGCAAGCTGCTTGCTGTGGGGACACTAAACAGGAGGGACCTGAGAATAGGAGGACTGGGGCTGCTCTATGCAAAACCAACTACAGCAGGTAAATATAACATGATTTATTTTCATTTTTTTTTAAACAAGACTTTGCAATCACCTTAACTATTAGATAATGTCCAGTTCCCAAAGAAAGAAGCAATGTATTTGCTTTGAAATGTTGGTGAGTCAGAAAAATCTTCCAAATAGTGATTGTTGAAAACAGTATTGCTTATTAGGAATGCAAATGTTTGCAGGGCCCATGTTCCCAAATTAACCTAGCCAGGTTCACATGATGGGCATATATAGATTTTATCAGTATCAGTTTGTTATGAACAAAATGGTGCAGACCCCTCTTCATTCATTCACCCATAGTCATAAAGGAAAGTTAAAGTGTAACTGAACCGGTGATGCAGTTACACTTATTTGGATTCCCCCCACACCCCTTATACTCACCTGTCTCTGATCCAGCAAAATATCTGTGAGACCTTATCATTGCTAGACACCTGCTTGCCAGATTCTTCTTGACTGGTCCCACGCATGCACTCTTGTACTATGGAGTCGCTGAATTGAATGAGAGTCCATAATGTATGAGAATGCCTGACTAGATTTTTACTAGTGGTTGTAGGTTGCTGACAAAATTGATATCTCCCATATGAGAATAATTCTGACCATACATGGATCAAAATTCAGCCAGTTCCTGACTGTCAGAATACAATGCTCATTAGGGAGAATTCCCCCATCCACATCAAGTGTTTGGATGGGGGAATCAAGACAGTTTTTTCCTTTAACCCACTGGCTGAAGGAAAAAAAAAAACGGATTCATGTATGGGCTGCTTTAAACAAAGAGAGGGGCTGTGGATGTGAAGTAAGACTTTAACCACCTGCCGACCACTCACAGTAAATGTACTGCGAGCAGGAGGAAGGTACAGGCACAGTTGTGTACATGTACGTGACTGGTCTTCTTCTGGGTTTGGGGCATGCACGTGTGCATGTGTGCACCCCCTGTCAACCCATGCGGCGAATGGACAGAGCATGAGTGTGGCAGCAGAGTTCAGCCAATGATTTTATCTGAAACCTGCTGATCATCTGTGTCCAATCACACAGAGAGTCAAAGGTATAGACAGCCTATTGCATTAGGGTGTGCACCCCAAAGCTCAAACACTCATGCCATTCTCTGCAACCTCAGCTGCACGGGACAGGGAATGAATGGGAAGTGCTCTGTGCTGAGCGGCTTCCTGTTTGTTAATAAACTGAAGCATAGTAAACACAGTTTACTATGCTTCAGTTATGATTGAACACAATGAGTGAGTGTGTTCCCTGTGTTCATTTAGAAAAGGAAGGGGATAGTAAATGAAATATTTATTAGCCCCTACCCCCACTCTCCATCCTGAAACCTCCCCCGCAGCAGCCTGTGATAGAGGGGAGGAGGGAAGCCAGCAGCACTGCAGTGGGGGGCACGCAACATGGGAGGAATCCAAGGCAGAAAGGGAAATCGACACTGGCACACCCCCTGTGCACACCTGTGCAGAGAGTTCTATGTTTACAAACACACAAAACTCTGTGTACATAGGAACAGTGATCTGACTCTTTCTTCTCCCTGAAAAGTTAACCCCTTGATTTTCCCCTAACCCCTTCCCAGCCAGTGTCATTAGTACAGTTATCACTGTATTAGTGTCACTAGCCATGTCAGTGTCAGTTAGTGATCCTCCCAGCCAGTGTCTGTTAGTGTGAGATTGCCTGCCATCCTATCACAGTCACACTATGAGTTGCTGATCACCCCCATTATGGCATAGCATCTATAGCTGCGTAAATTCCAGTATATATACCTTAGTTTATATCTATACCTCTCACACAAGCCAATAAATATATACTTATTGGGATTTTTTTACCAAGGATATGTAGCAGGAATAAATATTGGCCTAAATTTATGAAGATTTTTTTTTTATTAGATATGTTTTTTAACATAAAGTAGAAAATATCATTTTTTTTCAAAATGTTTGCTCTTTTTCATTTACAGTATATATTTAAAAATATAAAAAAAAAACGTGGTGGTTAAATACCACCAAAAGAAAGCTCTATTTATGTGAAAAAAAAAAAAAATGTAATTTACATACAGTGTTGCATGACTGTGCTATTGTCAATTAAAGTAGTACAGTGCTGAACAGCAAAAAATATCCTGGTCAAGGGAGGTAAAACCTTCCAGAGGTCAAGTGACTAAAGTAAATGTAAATGATAACCTAATAACAATTACTTTGCTAAAGCACCGTGTATCATACAAAAATGCTATTTAAAAAAATACATTACTTATTTTTGTAGCATTTCTATTCCAATATCCTATGGCTTCTTTACAGGACTTTTTTGTCTACATATATGCACTTGAGCAATGTCTGCATGGCATGGCATGACATTTCTCAGAGCAGGTTATTGATGGTGATAGCAGTGGACCAAGCCTGTGTAACGTGTGTTGAAACAGCCATTTGTAGTCTCCATCAGAAGCCCATGTGACAGGCTGACAACACAGACATACAACTGGAAGACACATACAAATCATTGTCACTCTATAGCAGGAAGTGCTTGCTCAAGTACCTTCATGGTTGGATCACCAGGTATTATTTTAATGAAAGCTGTAGATAATATATATATATATATATATATATATATATATATATATATATATATATATATATATATATTTTTTTTTTAAATTGGTGTTAACCTCTTTTAATAAAATGCGATTTTAAGGATTGTGTTTACTTGTACTTGGAAATTTTGAAACTATACTTGTCACAAGAGAATTAAATGGGCTGCCTTTGCTGACCTACTGAAAATCCTACTTACCTCTCTATTATGCCAACTCTCTGAGACACTATCTTGGAACAGGTATACTGTACATATATGGAAAGTCAGCAGCCCTTATCTGCACACTTGTTCCAGGCCAAGTTATTTAAATGTATTAAAGCCAGAGGGTCAACATGACAACCAGATAACTAGCCTTTTCTGACAGAGAAGTCCACAATGGCTGTCTCTATGTTTCCCTTACAATAGGATTACTTTTGACTTGAAATAGTATAGTAGGTATAGAAAGATATTTATTCTGAAAATAGAAATAGTTTCTATCCTCGAGACTGGATATGAAATTAATTTCTGGCTTTGTCTGTTTTTCTTAGATCATGACGTAAATTAATTTCACTTGTTTTTAAATAAACGGACATCATTTAAATTTATGCCATTGTGTTGCAGTACATTATGCATTACCCAGAATTACCCAGCATTTCACCATTGCGCCATTCATTGTAAAGGGCACCCCTACACAACTCAAAAACACATGTGCCCAGTGACCCACCCCAGCCTAGTACAATGCATGTGGATCCGCCCCAGCCAAATACAACATATGTATACGTACACTTTAATTGGTTACTTGCAAGGGAATATGGGAACATGTGTAAATTATACTTACTTTTGTGCCCTCATGTCACGTCACATCTCTGCTGTTAAAAGTCCAAATTATTTGAGTGTTTTTTCTAAACTAAGGCTGATATCTGAGAGGCAATATTTGTGACGTGTCTGACCAAGAATTATAAAACTTTTAAAATGGTATATATTGTTTTATTGATGAGCTCCATATCGCTGTAATATGTAAGGAGTTTTTCTGCTCTGTTGATAGTGTACCATTCCCCATGAGGTTAAGAAACAGGGAGTCTTCTGCCAGCCTGCTGGTATTTTATATTGTAACAAGCATAACAACAAATGTTCCATTTATATATGTTACTTTCAATTAGGTTGGATGCAGTATTACACATCACACTTAAATGTGAGTCTCATCAGTAAGCTGAAGTAACCATAAACCCTCCTTTTGCAACAGAGGAAAGGCTTCTACAGTTAAAAGTTGCTGTGTATATATATCTATATAGTAATTAAAATTTATTCACAGTTGAATAGAAATGTGATATATTTCATACAAAATCTCTACAAATCAGTTCTGGGAAATAAATCGGTCACTTTTCGGGAAGTGTTTAAGCACTTTGATGACAAATGACATCTATTTTACTGTAAAAACTTCCTCAAGATGAATCTACAAGCTTATTTAAATTTGATCAAAGTTGTTAAGGACTTGATTAAAATTCATGACAATGAAAGTTTAATGTGGTAATATTGCATGTTGTACTTGTAGTATCAACTGAATAAAACGCTACTGATAATTACTAATTACAAGGAAATATATTCCAGAGTGTAAAATAGTATCAGAGAAAGGCCATTTTATATGCTTTTGTCCTGACAGCTGTAACCTAGAACATGATGAGGTCATAAGTCAAAAATGTTCCTATGCGTAAAAGCACCATTAAGTGAACAAACAGAGTTGTCTTTTGTAAAAGAATTACTAATTGCACTGAATATTACTAGTAGAGCTGGCAATAGCCTTTAATTGTTGTTAAACCTTAACAGGCATAACAGTCACTGAAATATCTTTCCCTCTATTGTTATGTTCATAAATGTGCCAACTCATACTCTATAAGAGTGTTTTTTTTTTTTAAAGCATAGCATTTTTATTATATAATACATTTATTGAATTTTAAAATAGACATTACAAAACAGGATGTACTGCTAAAGTCAACATTAGGTTACAACATATGATAGCCAACAGGCCATTGTAGTAGACATAGACAATAACACAAAGAAGCCATACATAGTGTAATCAATGTACATCTGAAATAAACAAAAAACCAAAGGGGTCATTATATGAGAAAATAAAAAATAACAAGGAAAAAAGAAAACAAAACAGGAATAAACAATTCAGTTCAGGTAAATGAAAGGTACTTATAAGAGAACAGCCTCAGAGGCACAGATACACAGATATTACATTGCTCCAGGTATAAGGCCTCATACACATGGATGTTTTAAAAAATGAGCTGTAAAGCTAGTACCGACGCCAGGAAAAAAACAGTATTTTAGCCGCGCTAGCTTTCAGCTGTGTTTCTCTGCCTCTATTCAAAATCAATGGTTCCCTATGGGAGCCCATTGATTTGAATAGAAGTCGCACCAGAAGTCGGATCAAGATGATCCGACTTACAGTGCGATTTGTGTGCTGAGAATTTTAAAGGGGAACCTTGCCAAAATATATAAAAAAAAATTGCGTGAGGTTCCTCCCCAAGACGATACCAGACCCTTCGTGGTGGTTTGGATCTTAATGGGAACCCCCGCCCCCAAAAAATTGTGTGGGGGTCCCCCCAAGATCCATACCAGACCCTTATCCGAGCTCACAGCCCGGTAGGTCAGGAAAGGGGGGATAAGTGAGTGCCCCCCTCCTGGACCTTACCAGGCCACATGCCCTCAACATGGGGAGGAGGGTGCTTTGGGGCAGGGGGGCTCTGCACATGGTGGTTGTCGGGGTCTGTGGGTGGGGGCTTATTGGAATCTGGAAGCCCCCTTTAACAAGGGGGCCCCCAGTTCCCGGCCACCCACTCTAGGTGAATGAGTAGGGGATACATGGAACCCCTACCCATTCACCTAAAAAAAGTGTCAAATATAAACACACTACAGAGGTTTTTAAAGTATTTTTAAATAAGGCAGCTCCAGCTCTTCTCCCTCTTCTGGCGACGTCTTCTCCCTCTGTCGGTTCTTCTCCTCCTCTCTACACTCCTCGCTCTTTTGCTGGGTCTTCTTGCTCTTTTGCTGGGTCTTCTCCCTCTGTTCTTCTTCCAATGTTGACTCGACGAGATCTCCTGGTGTAATACTGGGTCCGCCATGTGCAATGACATATATTGGCATGCGGCGGGGCCACCCGATGACACAATTTGGAGGTCATGCCCCTTGTGACCTCATTGCCCCATCATGCCCCAGGCGGTGATGTCACAAGAGGTGTGGCCTTCAGATTGCGCCATCGAGTGGCCCCGCCCCATGCCAATATAAGTCGCACCGCAAGTCGGATCATCTTGATCCGACATCTGGTGCGACTTCTATTCAAATCAATGGGCTCCCATAGGGAACCATTGATTTTGAGTAGAGGCAGAGAAACGCCGGTTGAGGCTTAACGCTGTGTATACAGCATTAAGCCTTGTTAAACCGTGTTTAACACCCTCTACTTGCATCTGGCATTTTGAATAGGTCTGCATGTAGACCTGAAGGGTTGCGTACTCAGATAAGGGTCTGGTATGGATCTTGGGTGGAACCCCCATGCCATTTTTTGTGGTGTGGGGGTTTCCCTTAAGATCCATACCAGAATGAACGGTCTGGTATCATCTTGGGGGAACCTCACGCAATTTTTTTGTTGGCAGGGTTCCCCTTTAAGATTCTCAGCACACAAGTCGCACCGCAAGTCGGATTATCTTGATTCGACTTCTGGTGTGACTTATATTCAAATCAGTGGGCTCCCATAGGGAACCCTTGATTTTGAATAGAGGCAGAGAAACGCTGGACAAGGCTTGATGCTGTAAATACAGCATTAAGCCTTGTTAAACCACATTTAACACCCCTCTGGCTTTTTTACAGCTCTAGCACTGGAGCCTCAGAACGCCCTGGTCCTGGGTTTTTTTGGAGCTTAAAAATACCAATTCCTGTTACAGCTCACAAATGCATGGTGTATATGAGACTATTGAATAACATGGAGTGGCATTTTTAAGCTGCAAAAAAAGCTCAAAAACGCTGCTGTAAAAACGTCCGTGTGTATGAGGCACAATGTTTTAGCCAAACATCCCATGCTGCATGGAACTGTTTGCATCTCCTCATACAATATGTCAGATGTTTTTCAAACCGGTAAATCAAATCAAGCTGTTTTATAATATTTGGTTCTGTGTTACGTTTCTACTGTCTAATGCCCCGTACAAACGGTCGGACTTTGTTCGGACATTCCGACAACAAAATCCTAGGATTTTTTCCGACGGATGTTGGCTCAAACTTGTCTTGCATACACACGGTCACACAAAGTTGTCGGAAAATCAGATCGCTCTAAACGCGGTGATGTAAAACACGTACGTCGGGACTATAAACGGGGCAGTGGCCAATAGCTTTCATCTCTTTATTTATTCTGAGCATGCGTGGCACTTTGTCCGTCGGATTTGTGTACACACGATTGGAATTTCCGACAACGGATTTTGTTGTCGGAAAATGTTATATCCTGCTCTCAAACTTTGTGTGTCGGAAAATCCGATGGAAAATGTGTCATGGAACCTACACATGGTCGGAATTTCCGACAACAAGGTCTTATCACACATTTTCCATCGGAAAATCCGACTGTGTGTATGGGGCATAAGAATGGTCAATCGTGCAGCAAAGAAAATGTGCATGTTTAAAGATCGGAACGCAGGAGGGAGATTAGTCACATATGTACTCACTAACGGGATCTTTAATCACTAGGTGTACAAAAATGTGCAGTGCATGTTTTTCTTTATTGTACCAATAAAGAAACTTTGACAGACTTTCTTTACAATTAAGGAGGGCATTGAATATTGAAATACTTTTGGTGGAAGGATTTGCAGATGTCCAATAAGACCATGCTTTCACAGACATTATTAACTTAGGCCCAGGTTGCTTCCAGAAGTAAGAAACTATTTGAGTGTAAGAGAGGCAGCCACTAGGGATGGGCCAAACAAACCCTTGTTCGGTTCGCACCAGAACATTCGAACACCAGGACCCGAATGTCAAAAATCACAAGTGCCTATTTTGAAGGCTTATATGCAAGTAATTGGGTATACAATGGTTATAGGGGTCCGGGTCCTGCCTTGGGGGACATGTATCAATAAAAAAAAAGTTTGTCAAAAATGTAATTTTTAAATGAGCAGTATTTTTTGATTTTTAAAGTGAAAGCATAAAAATGAAAAATTCCTTCCAATATAGTACCTGGGGGGGTCTCCTTAGTCTACCTGTAAAGTGGCAGATCTGTACCATGTCTAGAATCTGCTGCAGCAATAATTGTATTTATAGAGAAAAAAAATAAATTTTTCCTGAAAGCTGCTTTTATTTTGCTCAGCATTGGAAATAAAAAGTGGTATAGGGCGCACAGGACTAATGTAGTCCAGATAATGTCTCTATAAAGGATCGGCAGTCCAAAATGAACAGGAAAAATGTTGGTTGATGGGGATGAGAGGATGATAATCTTCAGCAAAAAGGGCTGCGACTTTAAAAGACTTGAAGCAGGGTCTAAAATGACATAAAAAACAAACAAAGGCGCCTCTAAGTGCAGAAGGTAAACAATTTTAATACCCCAACTGGGTTAAAAACACTTACAAAATAGGAGTGATTAACAGGCACATCGTGGGTGAGGCTGCATTGGAAGGGGTCACGATCAGAGGAAGCCTTCAAGGATGGATGTAGTCACTGTCAGCAGCGGTATAAACCACAGGGAGCTGCTGTGAAGCCGGCGTCGTCAGCGTGTGAGGGCTGCAAACCCGGAAGTGATGTCATCCGATGAGCGGCTCTGTGACCAGCCTGAACCGCAAACGAAGGGCCAGAGAGGGGATGTGATGTCATCAATGAGGGACGCGTTTCGGAACCGTCATTCGTTCCTTTCTCAACCTCGGACTAAACTGATGGCTAGGGAAGATTTATACAAGCACACTGGCAGTGGATTGGCCGGGGGGCGGGGGCAACAAAGTATAATAACAATAAGTCTAGTAAATACATATGAATGTAAGCGAGTACCTGCAACAGCATACTAAAAAACAGAACAATGGAGGAGAATGGAATAAAATAAAATAAAATAAAATCAAGGATGGTAATAATAAAAGTTTAAAAACGATCTGTATGACGATCAGAGTGCCTAATATCTAGGACTGACAGATCATGAAAAGTGCATGCACATAACAGATAATCAGCAAATGGGTAACATGGGGGGGGGGGGGGGGGCGCATGCATGACATTAGTAACATTGAGATATCATCATATGAAAGTGTGTAAAATGTGACATGAAAACGCCCATAGATTCAAATTAAAAAAGGGGGGTGTGTTAAAATGAAGGAGTAATGGTGATAATAAAACATCTTTTTATTAAAAATTCTAAAAAAAGAAGAGGGGAGCCTAGATAAGTGTGAAAAAAGAATGTATTGTCAAAGTATGGCACTAACTTCAAAATCCTCGTTTAACCCTCCAGGGGCCAAAACATTTAATAAGAATATCCAATACATTTCTCTGTGGCATAGTCGTCGGTAGCGTTCAGCTGGGGGGAGATCTTTTGGCATTGCCTCAATAACCCATACTCTGAGGCCGCTAGTGGACTTATCATGGACATGAAGATAGTGTTTGGGGACACTGTGATTGTCTAGTCCGCCTTCGATAAAGCGACGGTGTTCACCAAACCGTTTCCGTAGTGGCCGGATGGTGCGCCCTACATAAAATAGACCACAGGGACAAGTGAGGCAATATATGACATGGTCAGAAGAACATGTGTGGAAACCTTTTATTGGGTATATTTTGCCTTTAACGTGAAAGTCTTTCTGGCCATGTGTCACAAACCGACAGGTCTTGCAGAGGGGTTTACGGCACTGATACATCCCAGAAATAGCTAGGAAGGTGGGCATATGGTGACCAGGAGGTGGAGGTCTAGCCCTAAGTTTACTAGTCGCTACCTTGCTCTTAATATTGGGTGCTTTCCTATAGGCAAATTGAGGTCTATTAGGCAGAGTAGGAAGTAGATGTTCGTCTTGTAGTAGTAAAGGCCAATGTTTTTTAACGATATTTTCTATTTGTTTATGTTGGGTGTGGAATTGGGTAATAAATCGTAAATTACTCTTGTCGGTATTTTGACGTGAATGAGAATTTTCGATAGGCGGTTTACTCTTATATTTTTGATAAGCTGTGTCCACAAGGTCAGCGGGGAATCCCTTTTCAAGAAATTTTTCTTTTAGGATTAGACCTTCAATGTCATAATCACTCTTCAAAGTACAATTCTTGTTTAACCTACAGAACTGACTCTTAGGTACATTGTTTAGCCATAGGGGGTGATGGCAGCTCTTATAGTGGAGAAAGGAATTTCCAGCTGTTGGTTTGGTGAAGTTTTTGGCGTGTATATCCTTACCTATCCAAAAAAGTTCGAGGTCCAAAAAAGCTAATTTGTTTGGGTCAATAACAGAGGTGAAGGTGAGGCCCATATTATTGGTGTTGCAATATGTTACAAAGTTTGAGAATACTGATACACTGCCATCCCAAATGATGATCACGTCATCTATATAGCGGCCATAAAAAACAATATGGGAAAAAAACGGGTTGTTGTTCCATATATATTGATGCTCCCAGTGCCCCATAGTGAGATTCGCATATGAGGGCGCAAAATGCGCCCCCATAGCTGTCCCCTGTAGCTGCAAAAAGAAGTTGTCCTCAAATTTAAAATAGTTATGTGTAAGACAAAAGGAGGTGGCCTCAACAATAAAGGAAGCTTGCCTTGGATTGAGCATGGGGTCTTGACAGAGAAAAAACTGTAGGGCATTGAGGCCCACTTCATGAGGTATAGATGTATATAGAGATTGAACATCTAAAGAGGCCCAGTGGTAGTTTTTGTCCCAGGAGTAGATGGTTAAGGTTTCCAGCAGATGAACGCCATCTCTTATGTGTGACTGGAGGGATTGGGCCTATGGCTGGAGGAATTGATCTATGTACTGTGATAGTCCACTGCTGATGCTATCCATAGAGGCCACGATCGGTCGCCCAGGTGGTGTTTTGAGGTCTTTGTGCACCTTGGGCAGGTGGTAAAAGTAGGGAGTGAAATGTACTTCTTTAACTAGAAAAGAGGCCTCTTGTTGTGTGATGATGTTTTCCTTCAGTGCTTTTTTAACAAGAGAAGAAGCTTCGATGGTGAATACGGGTAAGGGATCTTTATTGAGTCTGATATATGTATTGGTGTCAGATAATAGTCGGGTGGCTTCAGAGACATAGTCAGCTCTATTTTGTATCACTATACCTCCCCCTTTATCAGCACTCTTTATAACCAGTTCTAGATTGTTGGTGAGTGTGTCAAGAGCTCTTTGTTCATGATGGGTGAGATTGGAAATGAATTTTTTATTTTTGTTCTTATTATTATTACACAGTTCCTGTATTTCTGCATGGACGATGCGATAAAATGCATCGATACATGAGCCTTTAGACTGGGTTGGTTAGAAGACCGATGTGGGTTTAAAAGTGGTGTTTTGAATGGGTGGAGAAGTTATCAGATGTTGCGTGTACAGCACGAAATCATTTTCGTGATCTGCTGGAGGAGAGGATAAGGTGGAGGGATGATTATATAATTCTTCTAGAATGAGAAGGGAATCACTGTCAATATGGACCTCAGTAGTATTGTGGAACACTTCAAGTATGTTTGAATCAGCATGTAAGCGATGTTTATTGGATTGGATATTGAAAAATCTTTTTAGGGTAAGGAGGCGAACAAATTTGTTCAGGTCTTTGAAGAGAAGAAAAGGGTTGGGAGCAGCAGATGGAGCAAAATTTAGACCTCGACTGAGTAAAGAGATTTCATCTTCAGTTAAGACATGGGAGGAGAGGTTGAAGATTTTAACAGTACTCTCTTTTTGCTGGGGTCTGGAGTGTGGCTTGTTGCCTCTGCCTCGACATCCTCTTCTGCGTGTTTTCTTTTTTGTGGTTTTGTCCGAGAGAGATCGAACACTAAAAAAGGGACCGCAGTTGGTTCTGAGGATGGAGTGGTGGCAAGGGGTGTGATAAGTGAGGAGCTAGAGCCAAAGGATACCAAAGAAACAGGGGATATCATGGGTGGAACACATGTATTATTTACAGTAGTACTAGTACTCTGTTGGCTGTCAGTAGTAGTGGTAGGACAAGGAAGGGCATTAGAGATGTTGAGTGCAGTGGAAGTAGGGGTAGCTTGTGTCACCTGTGTAGGCTGGACAAGACCCGAGCTGTCAGTATGGGATGGTAACGTGGGTGCCAAAGCAGTGGTATTAATTTCCTTATTCTGCAAACTCAATCCACAAGCAACTGCTGTATTGGAAATTGATGTTTTATTGGAGGGGAATATTTTACGAGGGACAATGGGGGCAAACGGATTGATATCCATAAGGGATGGAAGACTATGAATGGATTTGCGTTTCCAGGAGAAAATGTTGTTACTACTATAGTCTTTCAAGTCTCAGTGATTCCCTTCTCATTCTAGAAGAATTATATAATCATCCCTCCACCTTATCCTCTCCTCCAGCAGATCACGAAAATGATTTCGTGCTGTACACGCAACATCTGATAACTTCTCCACCCATTCAAAACACCACTTTTAAACCCACATCGGTCTTCTATCCAACCCAGTCTAAAGGCTCATGTATCGATGCATTTTATCGCATCGTCCATGCAGAAATACAGGAACTGTGTAATAATAATAAGAACAAAAATAAAAAATTCATTTCCAATCTCACCCATCATGAACAAAGAGCTCTTGACACACTCACCAACAATCTAGAACTGGTTATAAAGAGTGCTGATAAAGGGGGAGGTATAGTGATACAAAATAGAGCTGACTATGTCTCTGAAGCCACCCGACTATTATCTGACACCAATACATATATCAGACTCAATAAAGATCCCTTACCCGTATTCACCATCGAAGCTTTTTCTCTTGTTAAAAAAGCACTGAAGGAAAACATCATCACACAACAAGAGGCCTCTTTTCTAGTTAAAGAAGTACATTTCACTCCCTACTTTTACCACCTGCCCAAGGTGCACAAAGACCTCAAAACACCACCTGGGCGACCGATCGTGGCCTCTATGGATAGCATCAGCAGTGGACTATCACAGTACATAGATCAATTCCTCCAGCCATTGGCCCAATCCCTCCAGTCACACATAAGAGATGGCGTTCATCTGCTGGAAACCTTAACCACCTACTCCTGGGACAAAAACTACCACTGGGCCTCTTTAGATGTTCAATCTCTATATACATCTATACCTCATGAAGTGGGCCTCAATGCCCTACAGTTTTTTCTCTGTCAAGACCCCATGCTCAATCCAAGGCAAACTTCCTTTATTGTTGAGGCCACCTCCTTTTGTCTTACACATAACTATTTTAAATTTGAGGACAACTTCTTTTTGCAGCTACAGGGGACAGCTATGGGGGCGCATTTTGCGCCCTCATATGCGAATCTCACTATGGGGCACTGGGAGCATCAATATATATGGAACAACAACCCGTTTTTTTCCCATATTGTTTTTTATGGCCGCTATATAGATGACGTGATCATCATTTGGGATGGCAGTGTATCAGTATTCTCAAACTTTGTAACATATTGCAACACCAATAATATGGGCCTCACCTTCACCTCTGTTATTGACCCAAACAAATTAGCTTTTTTGGACCTCAAACTTTTTTGGATAGGTAAGGAGATACACGCCAAAAACTTCACCAAACCAACAGCTGGAAATTCCTTTCTCCACTATAAGAGCTGCCATCACCCCCTATGGCTAAACAATGTACCTAAGAGTCAGTTCTGTAGGTTAAACAAGAATTGTACTTTGAAGAGTGATTATGACATTGAAGGTCTAATCCTAAAAGAAAAATTTCTTGAAAAGGGATTCCCCGCTGACCTTGTGGACACAGCTTATCAAAAATATAAGAGTAAACCGCCTATCGAAAATTCTCATTCACGTCAAAATATCGACAAGAGTAATTTACAATTTATTACCCAATTCCACACCCAACATAAACAAATAGAAAATATCGTTAAAAAACATTGGCCTTTACTACTACAAGACGAACATCTACTTCCTACTCTGCCTAATAGACCTCAATTTGCCTATAGGAAAGCACCCAATATTAAGAGCAAGGTAGCGACTAGTAAACTTAGGGCTAGACCTCCACCTCCTGGTCACCATATGCCCACCTTCCTAGCTATTTCTGGGATGTATCAGTGCTGTAAACCCCTCTGCAAGACCTGTCGGTTTGTGACACATGGCCAGAAAGACTTTCACGTTAAAGGCAAAATATACCCAATAAAAGGTTTCCACACATGTTCTTCTGACCATGTCATATATTGCCTCACTTGTCCCTGTGGTCTATTTTATGTAGGGCGCACCATCCGGCCACTACGGAAACGGTTTGGTGAACACCGTCGCTTTATCGAAGGCGGACTAGACAATCACAGTGTCCCCAAACACTATCTTCATGTCCATGATAAGTCCACTAGCGGCCTCAGAGTATGGTTATTGAGGCAATGCCAAAAGATCTCCCCCCAGCTGAACGCTACCGACGACTATGCCACAGAGAAATGTATTGGATATTCTTATTAAATGTTTTGGCCCCTGGAGGGTTAAACGAGGATTTTGAAGTTAGTGCCATACTTTGACAATACATTCTTTTTTCACACTTATCTAGGCTCCCCTCTTCTTTTTTTAGAATTTTTAATAAAAAGATGTTTTATTATCACCATTACTCCTTCATTTTAACATACCCCCCTTTTTTAATTTGAATCTATGGGCGTTTTCATGTCACATTTTACACACTTTCATATGATGATATCTCAATGTTACTAATGTCATGCATGCGCCCCCCCCCCCCCCCATGTTACCCATTTGCTGATTATCTGTTATGTGCATGCACTTTTCATGATCTGTCAGTCCTAGATATTAGGCACTCTGATCGTCATACAGATCGTTTTTAAACTTTTATTATTACCATCCTTGATTTTATTTTATTTTATTTTATTCCATTCTCCTCCATTGTTCTTTTTTTTAGTATGCTGTTGCAGGTACTCGCTTACATTCATATGTATTTACTAGACTTATTGTTATTATACTTTGTTGCCCCCGCCCCCCGGCCAATCCACTGCCAGTGTGCTTGTATAAATCTTCCCTAGCCATCAGTTTAGTCCGAGGTTGAGAAAGGAACGAATGACGGTTCCGAAACGTGTCCCTCATTGATGACATCACATCCCCTCTCTGGCCCTTCGTTTGCAGTTCAGGCTGGTCACAGAGCCGCTCATCGGATGACATCACTTCCGGGTTCGCAGCCCTCACACGCTGACGACGCCGGCTTCACAGCGGCTCCCTGTGGTTTATACCGCTGCTGACAGTGACTACATCCATCCTTGAAGGCTTCCTCTGATCGTGACCCCTTCCAATGCAGCCTCACCCACGATGTGCCTGTTAATCACTCCTATTTTGTAAGTGTTTTTAACCCAGTTGGGGTATTAAAATTGTTTACCTTCTGCACTTAGAGGCGCCTTTGTTTGTTTTTTATGTTATTTTGCTCAGCAAGAGCTGGGGTGCCAGTGTGTATGATGCGGCCACAATGTAGTGCACTGGGAACAAGATTAGAGATTTTCTGGATACATTCTGGTGTCAATTTGACTTTGTATAGAGGTAACTGGCGCATAAAAATTGGTCTTTGGGTGTCGGTGGCACCATCCCACAGTAACCGTATAGAGGTAATCTTGATGAAAGCAAAAATTGGCCTTGCTGTAAAAAACTGCAAAGATATGCACCTGTCAAACAGGTACAGAAAAATTGCCCTTTGGGTGTCGGGGGCACCTTCGCACCATAACCCTATAGAGGTACTCTTGATAAAAGCAAGATTTGGCCTTGCTGTAAAAAATTGCAATGATATGCACCTGTCAAACAGATGCTGAAAAATTGGTCTTTAATGTTAATGTGTTAATTGTGCCCATGAAAACTATACCAAAACCTATACCTATAACAAAACCTATACCAAAAGCAAAAACCTAAACCTATACCAAAAGCAAGTGGCTGACGCTGTGGTCAAATAACTCAGCTGACTCCTCAATGGCTGATGTTGGGGCTATGACAGGAATAGATGTGGGCAAGGAGGCAGGTTTATCCACTCTGGCAACTGCAGGGGAGTGCACACTTGCCTCTGCTTGGGTGACAGAGGATGAGGAGGATGAGGAAGGTTTAGAAAGCCAGTCCACCACCTCCTCTGCATGCTGTGGCTGGATAGCATGGGCAAACTCACTAAACAGAGGAAATGATACCCTGCCTGAGTACTGACCACGACATCCACCTTTGCCTGTGGACACATTTGTTGCTGGCCCCCTTACAGTGCCAAGGGAACGTCTGCCTCTTCTTGTTGTCCTGCCAGACATTATTGGGAGGGAGGGGCGGTGCTTATCAGCATATGTAAAGAAGAAGTTGAAATCTGTACGTAGATGCACTTTAATCAATGTAAAGAGGTGTTTGGTGCAATTTAATTTGAGTACTCACACTACACAGACACACTCCACCGATACACTATAATATACTGCAATATAATGCGCCAAACATACAGTGACGCACAGAACTATATGGTGTTAAACTGGCAGTAATGCGCGCAAAACAATATGGTGTTAAACTGGCAGTAACACACAGAACTATATGGTGTTAAACTGGCAGTAACGCACACAGAACTATATAGCATTAAACTGGCAGTAACGCACACAAGATAGTGTTCAACCGTCACTACACTGATGCTATCTGAACTGTCCCTACTCTAGCTATACACTAATGTAAAGATTACTTACACAGTCTCACTACACTACACTGAAACTATCTGAGCTGTCCCTATGCTACACTAATGTATGTATAAATGACACGGTCTCACTACACTACAGTGAAACTATCTGAGCTGTCCCTACTCTAGCTGCACACTATGCAAAGCTGAATGATCCCTAGACTGAGTTGAGGTGAGTTCACCTTGAGGTAGTGGAGGCTCTGCCCAGCTCCAAAAAAATAGAAAATAGCCAGAAGGATAGTCTTACCCTGGGGATGGTTATCTGGTGAAGTGGAGACACAGGCAATGTGAGGTTGTCAGTGCTGAAGAAGAGTGTAGATGTTCTTGTTGGAACCGAGATAGGTGCTTCTAGGCAATCATGGGTATATTCAGGTAACTGAATGGATAGGAAGGGACAACAGGTGACCAAAATAAACAAATAATTACAACAGGGCAAAAGTTTTTGGAAGTCAAGAAATATTTGTTTAAAAGAAACTAAGTAGGCAGGTATGCTACCGCCTCCCTATCTACTGGGGGTAACAGTCGCAAATTCACATTAGAGTTATAAATCCTGAGCCTTATGTAGATGCATGTATGAAAAGCACAGAGAATAGCAATACTAATTATCATTTCGTCAGTGCCCCCTTTGACCTGCCACTCAAGATCCAGGCGCTGGGTAGATGAGAATTGATCGCAAGGTTGTCCCATGGGTACTATAGGTTTCCACTTCCTCAACAGAGCCAGGCCCTCTTCTAGGGTTCCCACTGTAAAATTTTTCCCATCTTTGAAGATAACCAATTGCACTGTGTAACTCTATTTGTGTATCTGCTCTACATCCAACTCAGCTGGTGAAGCATCCAGAAGAAAGTTGGATAGTAGCTTAGTAAAATAGTCTCTCAATTCTGCTGACCGAAAGGTTTCTGTAATGGCATTAATTTTAACATTATTACACCTGGAGTAATCCTCCAGGTCAGCTATTTTAACCTTGCACCATTCTACATCTTTCTTTCTTTCGATATGAGCATCAACCAGGTCATTGAATGTGAAAGTACATTTTCAATGTAGCTAATCCTATTGCCCATCTCCTACAGTCCCTCTTTAAATTACTGAATCAGAGTAAGTAAGTAAGATCTGCTAGAATAGAGAGCTGCGCAAAGTCACTAACATTTCCTTTAAGTTAGTGTCTATGGCAGGCTGAAGTGTATGAAAGGCAGCTATGGAGGAGTGAGTGGCATTGGAATCTCCAGAAGTATAGGCAGCTGTACTCACCACAGAAGATGCAGGCTCTGGAGGTGTCATTCTGGGTCTTGACTTGGCTGGGTTGGTAGCAGGAGAGGAGGTCTGTAAAGAAGAATCTCCAAGAGGAAGCTTGTGGACAGAGCCGCATCAGCCATTCCTCTCCTTTCTCTCTGCTGCTGTTGCTGACATGCTGCTGTTGACACTTGGCTGGTGCCATCTTGGCTGAAGGAGCGGTGGGGAGAAGGGAATAACTTTGTTTTTTTGTGGGCTTCCCCTGCTCTTTCCTCTTCCTCGACATCTCCCTTGGTTGTTGTATACTGAATGGAGCAGAATCGCTAGTGACAGGCAATCCCTGCTCCTGCTGTGTGCCCTGGTCTTTCCCTGCTGTGCAGAGCCAAGTCAGTGAGTTCCATCACACTCGACAGCAAGCCGCCCCCCCCTCCACATACAGTAAGAATGTTTTTTATTACAAACCGCAGTCAACCTTGAAAAGTGTACCCTTGTAGGGTATGGATTATCGGCTTGGCTGACTGCTTTTTACTTCAACCAACCTCTGCAGAGGATTAAAGCAAAAGTTACTGATAAACAGGAACTAATTTAAATGTTTCCAAAAAAAATGCAAAAATATAGTGTATCTAAACCCCAGAACAAAACATAATGTTTTAGGTTACCAGTACTTAGATGTGGTAGCTGCTTTCATTTTTTTTATCAGCCTTTGCTTTTTCAGCAAGTAGAGTGGGGTAAATTCTAGTGTCCTTGTAAATTTCCTTGTTCTGAACTGAACAATGTTACCAACTTTCCAAGTACCGTATACACATTACTGCTTCCCTATGTCATAGAGATGAGGAGAGGAGGAGGAGGTGTTTGTAGTTCAAGTAAGAAGCACAGCAGTGACAACACTGCTCTCTCTCTCTCTCTCTCTCTCTCTCTCTGTATGTGTATATATATATATATATATATATAAAATTACAGTGAGTGAGTGTTGTAACTCTAGGACAGAAAGTGAGTTACTGGCAGGATCAACATGTAATAATAAAGGTAGATCCTAAAAAAATAAAACTTATGCAGCCACTGCATCTAAGGACTGTTTTTTGGGGGGTTGTTTACTTTTTTCTATTAATGCAGCTAGTTATAAAACATCCATGGTAATCTGAAGTAGAAATGTTGCAGAAAGTGCACTAATAGTACACATCTGAATCTATGCAAACTGCTATTTCAATTTATGTGACCAACATTTAATTTGTGGACAAATATTTGCTTTATTGATAAATTGGGAATACATTTACAACGTGGGGATGGATCTATTTAAATTCATTCTTCTTAAAAAAAAAAAAAATCAAACAATTTTTTGTTTGGTTTGGTTAAATTGGAGAAGGGTTAAAGCCTTTGCTGACTGGGATTCTATTAGAGAGATCTACTATCACTTTTTATCCTCCTAATATATACAAGAAAATCCTTTCAATATATACAGAGCACAACTGTGTCTTTGTTTTATAAATCTTTTGCAGAACTTGAAAAACCTGCGTAATAACATAAGACATACAATACATAGCACATGTAATTCTTCTTCTCTATGTCAATCCACAACTAACTTACAGTGAGTTCACTTACCAGGCATTGTTGATCTAGTATATTATACAGGTCAAATGTGCTTCTTAGGTCTAGCTAGGTGCATATTTTTTTCACTTCTTCTCGCTGGGTATCCATTCTGCAAGAACAGATACAATCATCCCCTACTCTAACAAATCACATTTTTTTATTGATATTGTTACTGGAGAAATTTACCCTAATTTCTGTCTCGATGAGTGGAAATCTCTGGAGCACAGGGAACATTTATCCACAAACTCTTGTGACATTTCCATCACACCTACTACATATATGGAAAAAGTGCATCCTAATTGGCAAATAGCTATTATAAGGCTCAAGGAATTTCAATTAATCTTTTCTGTGTATTTTTCTCTTTGTACACTGAAAAATAATAATCACTTTCTGTTTTTCTTGGAATAACAGTAAAACATGATAGAGTTTCTCCCCATTAACCATTCTATACCAACTTTTAATTTGACTTTAATTTCAGTGATAATGTATTAATGTATAACTCTACTTTTCTTGAGGAATAATGCTCTTCTATGGGTCAGTTATATATATTGCAAGAATGTTTAACAAATTGAATTTAAGATCCTTACCTGCTTCTGGTGGTACAGGTCATTTTACTAACCTACTAAAGAAGTAGGAATTCCAAATGAGAGGATATGCCTAATTTTATTTTTTGAACAGTGCCGCCATTGTAGTAAGAGACAAATAGCTAAGAAAAGCAATGTATCAGTGACATGAGCAGTGCACAGTACACGATACCCCAAGTACTTCCAGGTAAGGAAAATAAGTGATTTTTTTTACATTTACAGAAAAGCATATTTAGCTGAAGATTGAAATGGAAAGTATATTGTATATGAATAAAATCCAAAGTGACTTGTGTAGGGTTTGGGATGCTATCATTTTTGATGAAAGTGGGGGTTTTATCTAAATTTGTATACCAGGTAAAGTAAAATGTACCTATTGCTTCTGATAATTCTGACTCCTAAAAAATAGTCTTGCAGATGCTCTGTTTCCATGGAAAAAGTGTTACAAAAGTGTGTTCCTCCTGCAATGCCATGTACAGGTATTATACAGGTAGTTCTCTCTTCCAGGAAATGTAGATAACAGCAGGATGCCCTGTTTTATTATTTTGAACACCCTTTAAAATATTACCTATTATAGTAAAGAAAAAGCAAAAGCCATGAATACTAAAAATAATTAGCATTAACTTTTTTTAAGATTATCCATACACTTCTTTGACTGAGTGACCATTGTTTTTCCATTGTAAAATTAGTATTGTTACTTTGTCTTAACCTAGTCTTCTTAACTACTTGCCGCCCGCCATATAGCAAAATGACGATGGCAAAGTGGTTTCAATACCCTGACCGGACGTCATATGACGTCTTCAGGATATTAAGCTGCTGCGCACCCTCGGGGGCGCGCAACTCCGATCTTTACCACGTGATCAGCTGTGCCCAATCACGGCTGATCACAATGTAAACAGGAAGAGCCGGTGATCGGACGGTGAACGGACATGCGTAGAGGAGAGCCGATTGGCTGCTCCTCTGACGGGGGTCTGTGCTGATCGATTATGAGTGCAGCATCCCAGAGGATGCCCACACTGGACCACCAGGGATATCACCAGATCACCAGGGATGCCCTCCACCAGGTATGTCACCCTAGACCACCAGGGATGCCAATCAGTGCCCACAATAGATGCCAATCAGTGCCCACAATGGGCATCACCGATTGGCAGGCATTATTGTTTGGCACTGAATGGCATCCATCAGTACAATACATTAAGTACATCAGTGCCACCTATCAGTGCCCATGCATGCCCCCTATCAGTGCCCATCCGTGCCGCATATTAGTGCCCATCATCAGTGCCCATCGATGCCACATTATCAGTGCCACCTCATTGGTGCCACCTCATCAGTGCCCATCAGTGCCACCTTATCAGTGCCCATCAGTGCAGCACCATCAGTGCTCATCAGTGAAGGAGAAACTTACTTATTTACAAAGTTTTGTAACTGAAACAAAAAAAACATTTTTTTTCAAAATTTACGCTCTTTTTTAAAATTTGTTTAGCATAAAATAAAATCCCAGAGGTGATCAAATACCAAAGAAAGCTCTGTTTGTGGGAACAAAATGATAAAAATTTAGTTTGGGTACAGTGTAGCATGACCGTGCAATTGTCATTCAAAGTGCGACAGCTCTGAAAGCTGAAAATTGGTCTGGGCAAGAAGGTGTATACGTGCCCTGTATTGAAGTGGTTAAAGTACTTAATCTTTTGAAACCATGGTGTTTAATTTGTACTGTCTTATAGCAAGCAAGCTATTGTATATTCTTAATAGCAAGCATCCACAAGCTTAATTATTCTGTCATTTAATGAAGATTATACAGAGGAATTTCATATGCAAACTAATACAGATAGTTTTGCATTTGTATGATTATATGAGGTGCATGATCTCATGAATATTTATTTATTGTGGCATAGAATTAAAACATGTATTGACATAATGACAGCTAGGCATCCTTTAATCAAGAGCTTGTAACAAAATACACATTAATTATTATGAAACCTACACAGAGGCTGGAGTTTTATTCATTTAATTTTCTTTGTCAAATATCAGAAATGAAAAAAGCATCAGCAGAAAAATATTCAGTTTTTATAGATACAAGTAAAAGTATTTTATTTTTTATATAGTATATTGTTTGTGGTTGAGTTCTAAGCGTGCAAAAAACGTTTAAGGTGTTTAAGATACTCTATGCTGTGCACCAGCAAATGACTGATGACTAGGGATGAGCTTCGAGTTCGAGTCGAACTCATGTTTGACTCGAACATCGGCTGTTTGCCAGTTCGCCGAACAGCGAACAATTTGGGGTGTTCGCGGCAAATTCGAAAGCCACGGAACACCCTTTAAAAGTCTATGGGAGAAATCAAAAGTGCTAATTTTGAAGGCTTTTATGCAAGTTATTGTCATAAAAAGTGTTTGGGGACCTGGGTCCTGCCCCAGGGGACATGGATCAATGCAAAAAAAAGTTTTAAAAACTGACGTTTTTTCAGGAGCAGTGATTTTAATAATGCTTAAAGTGAAACAATAAAAGTGTAATATTCCTTTAAATTTCATACCTGGGGGGTGTCTATAGTATGCCAGTAAAGGGGTGCATGTTTCCCGTGTTTAGAACAGTCTGACAGCAAAATGACATTTCAAAGGAAAAAAAGTAATTTAAAACTACTGGCGGCTATTAATGATTTGCCGGTCCGACAATACACATAAAAGTTCATTGATAAAAACGGCATGGGAATTCCCCACAGGGGAACCCCGAACCAAAATTTAAAAAAAAAATGACATGGGAGGTCCCCCTAAATTCCATACCAGGCCCTTCAGGTCTGGTATGGATATTAAGGGGAACCCCGGCCAAAACCAGAAGAACCAGAAGAAGAAGAAGATGGAGGAAGAAACCGAAGGAAGATAGAAGAAAGAAGATAGAAGTTAGAAGATAGAAGAAAGAAGATAGAAGATAGAAGAAAGAAGATAGAAGAAAGAAGAAGCATTTAAATAAAGGAATTGTCAAAAAATGTCTCTTGTAATTTTTTACATTTTTGACACTTTTTTTGTGAAATGGTAGGGGTACTTTTGTATCTCCGTACCATTTCACACAGGGGTAGGCCCGGGATCTGGGGGTCCCCTTGTTAAAGGGGGCTCCCAGATTCCAATAAGCCCCCCGTCCGCAGACCCCCACAACCAACGGGCAAGGGTTGTGGGGATGAGGCCCTTCTCCCCATCAACATGGGGACAAGGTGTTTTTGGGGCTACCCCAAAGCACCCTCCCAATGTTGAGGGAATGTGGCCTGGTATGGTTCAGGAGGGGGGCGCTCTTTTCCTGCGGCCTGCCAGGTTGCATGCCCGGATAAGGGTCTCGTATGGATTTTTTGGGGGGACCCCACGCCATTTTTTAAAAATTTTCAGCGGGGTTCCCCTTGAAATCCATACCAGACCTGAAGGGTCTGGTATAGATTTTGAGGGGGACCCCATGTCATTTTTTTTTAATTTTGATTCGGGGTTCCCCTGTGGGGAATTCCCATGCCATTTTTATCAATGAACTTTTATGTGTATTGTCGGACCGGCAATTCATTAATAGCCACTAGTAGTTTTAAATTACTTTTTTTCCTTTGAAATGTCATTTTGCTGTCAGACTGTTCTAAACACCGGAAACATGCACTCCTTTACATGCATACTATAGACACCCCCCAGGTACGAAATTTAAAGGAATATTACACTTTTATTGTTTGACTTTAAGCATTATTAAAATCACTGCTTCCTGAAAAAATGGCCATTTTTAAAACTTTTTTTTGCGTTGATCCATGTCCCCTGGGGCAGGACCCAGGTCCCCAAACACTTTTTATGACAATAACTTGCATATAAGCCTTTATAATTAGCACTTTTGATTATTCATGTTCATGTCCCATAGACTTTAACGGTGTTCGCGTGTTCGAACAAATTTTTTGCCTGTTCGCATGTTCTGGTGCGAAGCAAATAGGGGGGTATTCGCCTCATCTCTACTGATGACCAGCAAATGACTGATGACCAGGTGACGACCAGAAAATGTAAGGGTTCTTAACATAATCTGAATATGCCTGTTAAATATTAGGCCTTTTCCTAAAAAGAGTCTTAGTTTTAATACATTAAAATTGACTGCTTTCTTAAAACCACAAATGAGATGCAGACATTCAGATTCTAGCTGTCAATTTGAATGTGACTGATGGCTATTATAAACAAACACAGCTCTAATTTAAGATTATTTTCTGAGTTAGGTTAGTTGTGTCTGGCGTCTGATTTTTAAGCATTGTGGTTATTTAGTTTCTAAACTAGCTAGACACATTTAGAAATCCTTCTTAGCTATCATTTAAAGCAATTAGAATCTCAACTTATAGCTTATATCAGCTTTTCATATATGGTCAGGCAATATAGATGTTGATATCTGTAAGGAAACAATGCGATTAGTAATAGTGCCTACCTTACAACATAAATGCTTGAATATTTAACTCAGCCGTGAGAACTAGATGACTAGCTCCATCTTTTTACACCATGTGCAGACTGAAATAAAAAGAAGATGCCTTTTAAAATCTTCACCTACTGGATCACTGAGAATAAAACAGTTGATCAAACTCTACTGCAGTAAATAATCAGTTTTAGGTAGACTGAGCCCTGAATGACATAGAAAAATGAGCTATGATGTGCTGTAATTAACAGTCAGTAATTATAAACTCATAAATATGTAGTGCAATTGTCAGTACCAGGATTCTGGCTGTCCCTTTAACCCTGAGAAAGTCCCACCTGAGACAGTCTTTGCCTGGGAAGTGACTCATCATAAAATTATGATTTTCAATTAGTACCCTCTTCCTCTCATCACCGAGTTATTCTCCCAAATCCAGGGAGTCAAAGTCTTCACCAAAGTCTTCACCAAAATGGACTTAGGAGGAGCCTATAATCTGCTGCGCATCCATGAAGGAATTAATGGAAGATGGCCTTTAACACAAAGGATGGCAATTAGGGATGTCTGGTCATGCCTTTCAGTCTCAGGAATGCACTGAGTGTCTTCCAGAACTTTAACCACTTGCCTACCAGGCACTAACACCCCCTTCCTGCCTAGGCCATTTTTCAGCACTGTCGCACTTTAAATGACAATTGCGCGGTCATCCTACACTTTACCCAAACATGTTTTTTATCATTTTCTTCACACAAATAGAGGTGGTATTTTTGAGTGCCTTTGGCCAGTTATGGCTCAGGGGGACTAAGTCCATGTCCCACACTATATAAGGCTGCTTGCACGTCGGCCCTGTGTAGTGTGTTGATGACGTGGACGGAGAGAGAGTGTGATTTAGATTGAGCAGGCAGACAGGCAGGTTATTCAGTTAGCTGCAGTGTATTTAATATATATATATATATATATATATATATATATATATATATATATATACAGTCAGTCTTGTGTGCATCTAGTGTAGCTATATCTGACTGCAGGCCATTCCTGGCGTACTTTTTCTAATATACTTCAGGCAGACAGGTTACTCAGTTACAGTGCACCCATTGTTGTTATTACACTTCTGTTGGTGTACACAGTACCATGCACCCATAGTGCAGTTGCTACTACTTTTCTGGTGGTGTACACAGTACACAATACATTGCACCCATAGTTGCTACTAGACTTCTGTTGGTGTACACAGTACCGTGCACCCATAGTGCAGTTGCTACTACTTTTCTGGTGGTGTACACAGTACACAATACAGTGCACCCATAGTTGCTATTAGACTTTTGGTGGTGTACACAGTACCGTGCACCCATAGTGAAGTTGCTACTACTTTTCTGGTGATGTACACAGTACACAATACAGTGCACCCATAGTTGTTTTTACACTTCTGTTGGTGTACACAGTACCAAGCACCCATAGTGCAGTTGCTACTACTTTTATAGTGGTGTACACAGTACAGTGCATCCATAGTTGTTATTACACTTCTGGTGGTGTACACAGTACAGTGCACCCATAGTGCAGTTGCTACTACTTTTCTGGTGGTGTACACGGTACACAATATAGTGCACCCATAGTTGCTATTAGACTTCTGGTGGTGTACACAGTACCGTGCACCCATAGTGCAGTTGCTACTACTTTTCTGTTGGTGTACACAGTACACAATACAGTGTAGTGTGGTTTTGCTAAACAAAATTTACAGCATGTCTGGAAAGCCACCAAGGAGAGGCAGATGCTCACAGGCCACTAAAAGAGGGCAAGCAGGCTCTGTGTCTACAGTTAACAGTGCTGGTCGTGGACATGGTGCATCCCCAGCATGTGGCTGTCGGGCACACTTGTCCTTTTTTTCTTCAGCTGGCTGTGTTATTGAGCCACAACATGCAGAAGAGTTGGTGGAATGGATAACAAAGCCGTCCTCATCCTCCTTATCCTCTGTCACCCAGGCTCAGAATAGTTTGCCTGCCAATGCAGCTGCCAAAGTGGCCTATTCCATTGGCTCCATGTCAACAGTCACTCCTTCCCTAGCCCTACCATCATGCACGGAGGAGTCCCCCAATCTATTCGACCACAGTGTCGGGTACATGCTGCAGGAGGAAGTGCAGCGATTTGAAGGCTCCGATGATGGCACTGAGGTTGAGGAAGGGGTGCCCAAGAAGGACAAGAAACTGGCAGTCATGTTCCCCCAGCTGCAGCATACTGCCAAGTTTGCTCCAGTGACGAGGAGGGAGGGGATGATGAGGTTACTGACTCTACTTGGGTGCCTGATATAAGAGAGGAGGAGGCACATCTCCAACGAGGCAGGATGCCCTCCAGGGGGCAGCTTAAAGGCAGCCACCCTATTACATCACATCGCAGAGCTAAGCAGGTGCAAGGCACTGCTGACTCCCCGCATATTTTGAAAAGTTCTTTGGTGTGGGCCTTTTTTGATACGTGTACAGTTGTTGTTTGCAACATTTGTCTGAAGCGTATCAAGCGTGGCCAAAGCAGCAGCCGCTTGGTCACCACATGCTTGACCAGACATATGACGACCTCCTATGCAGTCCATTGGCAACAGCACTTAAAAGACCCACATCAAAGAACAAGGCAGACCTCTCCTTGCTCCTCATCAGCTGGGATCTCCAACCCCACCATACCTCCATTCCTCTCAGAATCTTGCACTGAAAGGAATGAAGGTATAGAAATAGGTGTCCCAAGTACTTGCGGCCAATCTGCTAGCGGTACACCAACATCCGATATTTCCCTACCCCAGTTGCTAAACCGTCAAAAGAAATTCGGTCCCAGCCATCCACATGCTCAGCATCTGAATGCTAGCTTGGCCAAATTGCTAGCACTACAACTGCTGCCTTTTCAGTTGGTAGACTCTACTTCCTTTTGTGAATTTGTAGAATGTGCGGTACCTCAGTGGCAGATTTCCAAATGCCATTTGTTTTCACAGAAGGCCATTATAGCATGTTGAAGGCAATGTCTTGGCCCCGTTGGACAGGACGGTCAGCAGTAAGGTGCATATTACCGCTGACTCATGGTCCAGCAGGCATGGACAGGGACGTTACCTTTCTTTCATGGTGCACTGGGTTACTCTGCTGGCAGCTGGGAAGGATGCAGGACAGGGTTCAGTATTGTTGGAGCTTGTTCCACCACCACGCCTCCAAAATGCTAGTGGTGGTTCTGCCACAGTTCTCTCCTCTACCCCCTCCTCTTCTTCTTCCTCTTCCTCTGCAGATTTGTCCTCTGAACCAGCAGTGCTCCGTAGGTGTTCAAGGTGCTACACAAGCACTCAGGCAAAAAGATGCCATGCAGCGCTTGAGTTGGTCTGCTTAGGGGACAGGAGCCACACTTGGGCAGAGATTCTGTCAGCTCTGCAGGGGCAGGCTCAGAGGTGGTTGATGCCACGCCAGCTTCAGACAGTAATGGTTGTATGCGACAATGACACCAACATCCTCTCCACCCTCCGACAGGGACACTTGACCCATGTTCCCTGTTTGGTTCACATCCTGAATTTGGTAGTGCAACGGGCTTACAGGATCTCCTGAAGCAGGCCAGGAAAGCCTGTGGTCATTTCTGCCAGTGCTCGGCTGGCTGACCTTCAAAGGGAATGCAACCTGCCCAAGAACCACCTCATTTGTGACATGCCCACCAGGTGGAACTCAACTTTGGTAATGCTGCAGCGGCTGCACATGCAGCAGAGGGCCATCAATGAGCACCTGTGTGAGTATGGCACCAGGACAGGGTCAGGGGAGCTTGGCTTTTTTTTGCCATCAATGGCTAATTCGAGGCAGCACCACCAGCCAATGGCTCCTGCTGCTGTTTCTGAGCCAATGAGGAGAAAGAGAACAGACAGAGCCTCTGGTCTTGTGCACATTGCTCAGTTATGTATAAGGAGGGGCTGGGGGTCTGCATGCAAAAAAAAAGTTCGGCCTTTGTAACCATTTTAATCATATAAACTGCATAACTGCTTACACATAGAAAGTGACCTTTTATTATTTGTATATGTATGTATTTCCCTTGCTCATGTTAGAGCAGTGAATACAAGACAAACTAGATAAACACCATTGTTTCCTCTGACCTAAAAAAGTTAATGTTGACTCTTTTCTTCTCTTTTGTAAATGTAAGTCTCACTATTGTACTTTATTATTCTTCCTTTGTGATAGCTCTGTGATCTGTGGATTATTCTCTTTGAGTACATACCAATGTTAATGGATAAATGAAAAAAATTGAATTTGAAAGGATGAAAATAATTTACAATTGGCAAAAATTTTACATTTCTCTCCATTGTTTGCATTTTTCTTGGTGTCTCAAAATCCTATCCTTTTCTTTATTATGAATATAACTTTGGTAACCTATTTTTTTTATCTATCACACATCTCTGCAATTCTTATTTGTTTAGTTTCTGAATCCTTAACTATACAATTAACATCTCGCAATTTGACTCCTAGGTATCAACCTGAACACTGAGTAGGTAAAAGCATCTCTGATAAAGTTTTTAAAGGAAAGTGCAGCAGCATTCCAACCCTCCAGACCCCCACCCCATACTCTGGAACCAGGCACTGTCTTGGAGTCCATCACTTCTCCACACATACTTCAGTTTCATCCAAAGAAAAAGCCACACACTGAAAATGTCTTCAAAGGCAAAAGTTTAATTGACAAACTTCAACACATGGACCCATCCCTAGGAGCACTCTTCTGACATAAGCCTATTTATTGAAACATGTCACAGGAGTGGTTCGGGGGATGAAACCATGGACTGAAGCTTTTCTGATTGAAGTTTTGCTTGTAAGGACATCATCTGTGTGCAGATTTCCCTTTAGATAATGAAGTATTTTATTTTTATCTGCAGGGTTAATCACTTTCTAAACAACTATTTAATGTGCTTTAAATATAGGGAACTTATTTGAAACAATAAAGTTCATTTATAAGTATATAAAAAAAATGTATATAGGGATGCCATGTCACCTTCCCACACTTCAAAAATGTCATCTAAGTCATTGGTAACCATTAACAAAACAAGGAAAGGGGCGCCTCTGAGTATATATCATAATTAATTTATTATAAAAACAATATTCACTCACATGGGAAAGAAGTAAAGTTGAGTTTCCATGTGAGTGGATATTGTTTTTATAATAAATCGCTTATGATATATTTAGAGGGCCCCTTTCCTTGTTTTTTCCTAATTTTACTGGAACTTGCTTCTGGTCTCCCTGGTGGCAGCCCTGACAGACTCACCTATTTCTTCCCAGATACTTGCTTCAGGACGATTATGGACCATATATTATCATATTGAGGTATCTGAGCATTGCACCTTCTTACTTGTTTAAATTGGTAGCCATTAGACTATTCACATTTGGTTTATATGGGATTGCAGGAAAATACATTTTCATAAAAAAATGTATTTTATTTCAATTGGATACTACCAGTGATATTCTTAATAAATATAGGATAAAGATAGGATTATGAAACAGCAGAATGGTCAAAACAAACAAAGGAAAGACAAGAAAATTTGCCATTTGTAAGTTAATTTCATCCTTTTTAAAATTGTATTTTTTCAATTATTCATACACAGGCATATACTCAAAGAGTATTATCCACAGATCAGTGAGTTTCAGATACCACCTTTGCAAACCTATCAGAAGGAAGAACAATAAAGCGCAGGATGGTGAGAGCTACATTTACAAAAGAAAAGTAGTTATTAACTTTTTTAGGTCACAGGAAACATGGTTATTTTTCTTGACTGTCTTATATCCACTGCTTCAACATAAGCTAGGGAAATACATTTACACGTCTGTACAGTGGACAAGTATATAAGGTAAAAGGTTATTTGCATGGTTAAGCAGTCATGTATGATTACATTCCCTTGTGGGCCTTCTTAAGAAGAGAGAACACAAAAAATTAAAGAGCATATTGCTAGACATAAATATTCTATCAAAAATAATTAAAGAAAGTTACCTGTTGCAAGACATTTTATTGATAGTGCACCTAGTGTTACACAGCTAAGATATGTGGTAATTGACAATGTTCCTAAATGGATCAGAGGGAGGTCGAGAGCGAAAGCTCAAAGTAGTAGAAGGAATTTATTGTTTAGATACTATTGAACTTTTGAAAAGGTTGACCTGTATTTTATTTCTATTTTAGGTTTCTAAAAAAAAGTACCGTATTAAAAATATACTCTGATTGCATTATATACAGTTTCATTGCATATCATGTGTGGGCATAATGTTTCATGTAGATATTTAATTGTTTATATGGAAGTGATATTGAATTTATTCATCTGTGATATCATTTACACTGCACAGAGAGATTGAGAGGAGAGAAAAAGCTGTATTCCACAAAATAAATGCGCCTCTGGAAAAAAAGGTAATTTTGCAAGAAAGGTCACCAGACACTCATAGGATCTCATACAGTGTTTGGATAAGGAACAGATGGTAAGCTCACAAGCATTTTGGTTGTTCTACTGACAATTACTCTGCTAGCTATCACACTGCTGAAATCTACTTCATGTTATGTATATCTCCTTAATTTAATATTAACCTCCCTGACGGTATTCCCGAGTGTGGCTCGGGGTTAAATTTCAGCACCATTAGCAGTAACCCCAAGCCACACTCGGATTTACATCTCAGGATCCTGGTGCAGGTTACTTACCTTGTTCCCAGGATCCTGCGATGTCCCCCGCGGTGTCTACGGGCTCTGTCCTCCGCCCGAAGCCTCTCTGTGCCAGGCTCCGTTCCCTGCGAGTGTTGCGATGCACGGGGGCGGAGCCTGGTGGCAAATTCAAAAAATTTAAAAATCATAACACATACAGTACTGTAATCTGTAAGATTACTGTACTGTATGAAATCATTTCACATCCCTTTTGTCCCCAATGCTTTGGCCCATGCCCTGCATTCAGTTTTATAATATATATACTGTTCTTTCTGCCTGGAAACTTGAGATTGTCCATAGCAACCAAAAAGTGTCCCTTTACATCAAAAGTGGCTTTATACCAGCTAGAAAACAGCGATAGTAAATTAGAACACTTGCAGAATTGAGCGATAGTGAATCGTGGGGAAATTTATTTTATTATTATTATATTATTATTTTTTTAATTATTTATATTTATTTATTATATTATAATTTATGATTTTGTGTTTCAAACTTCATCATACCTGGGATATCTACTAGACTCTTGGTGGACAGATCTAAGTGTGTTATTGCTAAGAATTACAGGCCTACAATATAAAACGCCAAATTCCTATACAAAATAATTGTACCGCTTTGAGATGCAAAAATCTGAAATAATCATACCGCCAGGGAGGTTAAATACATGTTCTTCCAATATATGGGTTTCGATTTCCAGGAATCTAGCCTGGAAAGCCTTCTGGGTAAAATGTGTTAGAAAATTACAGTATTTAGGGTTACATTTTGGGAAATGGTCCATTTGAAGTCTCTTGGGCCTGACTGTGACAAAACAAAGAAGATTTCAGCTGCAGGTTGATAACATTGCAGTGGGTCATGGACATGTGATACATGTTAATATACATCTGAGACAGAGTAAGTTGATTTAGTTTAGGTCAGGAGGGATATTTTTTTAAAAACACAGAATTGGTAGGCCATGCATACAAATTATTCTGTTAGTAGGCAGTCTTTTTAGCAGAATTTATTATAGATTATTAATATCCTCAATTATACTTTTAGATATATTATTGGATGATCAACAGAGAGGCGTTTACATAACCAGTACCATAAAATCCAATAGCACAATTAGGATATTTAAAGTTTATTCACATAATTCTACCTCACCTATTTGTTTTAGCATGTTGTCCCACATCTACCAGTTACATTTATTTTATATTGCAGGTAGAACTCTCATTGATAGATTACAGTTAAGAAATGGGCAAGATGCAGCAAAAAATGTAATTGCTAAACAAAGTTCTCCATTCTGTAGTGCAAAAACAAAACAAAGATTTTGTCTTATTGGCTGTTAAAGGTAACTGTAATGTGTTCAGTCACTGCAATTAGAACTTCTTTTTCAAAAGATTCTGTTTTTGTATCAGTTTTGTAATCAGTTTATCCAAAAAATAAAAAATAGAGATGCAATATGATAGTACGAGACCTACACAACTGTATTTTTATGTGAGTATTCCAGCAGCCTTCTTTAATTTATGTTAACTTATGTGTAATCTATGTTAATCTATGTTACAATTTTGTTTAGGTTAAGACCAGTGGCAGCTGGTGCTCAATTTTTTGGGGGGGAGGGAAACTAACCCCCAACAGGTCCGCACTCACCCCTCCACGGTCGCGGCTTCTCCAGCTTCTCCTCCCAGCTAATCCGATCTTAAGATCTGCCTCCTGTCCTGATTGGCTGGGAGAAGAAGCCAGGAGACAATAGCGAATATTGATTCATTAATGTCACAAGTGGGTGGGTTCTGTGCCCCAAGCCCAACCTTTTTGAAGCCAAATAAAGCCTCAGACTCTAATCACATGCTTAAAAAAAAAACTCATAGAAACCTATGAGCCCGATGCCCCACATGAAAATTAGGGGTGCCACGCCCCTGTGCCCCTTATGGCTAGGCTGTCACTGGTTAAGACAGAAACGAACAGCAATGAATTGAGATTAGATTGAAAACCTTCAAGACAAAACACACATATGCACACAGACTGCTAGTGGGAAAGAGTTAAAATGGCAGCACCTAAAAAAACTGTCTGTAATACTAATATTTCTTGATCGGTTTATTCTCAGTTCCCCTAACAAAACTATCTGATCTGCAATTGGTTGTCACATATAAAAATGACATTTACATGGGATATGTGAATTCAATTCTGTTTCGTCTTCATGAAAATAAGCATCTTCACTGCATGATCTGTAATTTGGCTGAGTGTACCATTTACATGACAAGTTGATGTCTAGCTATTTGTCTTTTTAGAAAACTCTGGAGTAAAAATATTGTCCTCTGTTTATGTTCATCCCACAGTGATTGTCCTCAGTTATAGTGAAATAATGGTGGTTAAAAGGGCCAAATTTCAGTTGTATGCCCTCCGACACTATTATTGTTACTTGTCTAAGACTATATATCTTCCAGGCCACACAGTCTATTTTGGTTTTCCATAAATATAAGTTTACTTAAATAAAAATCTATATTTATAATCATATCATATTTCCTTTAGGGCCCTTTCACACCTGCGGACCGTTCAGGTCTGTCTGTCAGTTTTTTAGGCGGACCTGAACGGGCGCTTCTTAGACCTCTATGGAGCAACGGATGTCAGCGGTGACATGTCCACTGACATCCGACCCACTCCGATCTGAAAGAGTGTGACGGAGGAAAACCCTATTTTTCCATCCGTCTGCGGCTTGGATCGGATGAAAACGGACAGGCGGTCCGTAATCATCCGATCCCCCCATAGGGGAGAGCGGCGCTCTGACAGGTCCGTCCCTGCACAGAGTGCAGAGACGGATTGTCATCCGCCGGCTCAGCGGGGATCAACGGAGCAATCCCCGCTGAGCAAGCCGAGGAGTAAAAACGGATCCGCACCTGTGAAAGGGGCCTAAAGAGTTTTAGTTCTACAACTTTCTGAAAAACCTGTGCCCAAGGGATTTATAGAAAGATGCACTTAAAGGGGAACTATACCTTCCTATTCTTTACAGCCACCTTTAATCTGCAGTTGTCAAATGACACCAGTCATTTGATGGATGACAGTTCGATTGAAAGAAAACAAAAGTGAACTAGTAACTGTGACAGTTCTCATTCAAGACATGCCTTGAATGTAACAGTTTTGGGAAACAGTTACATTTTTGTGTTTACAGTAGGTGACCGCTGTTATCGGAGAGATTTGACACCTGCGAGCCCCGTCGCGGGAGCCAGCGCCGAGCTGGCTCACTCATCGGGAAAGGAAAACTGTTTTTTCCTTTTGCGATGAGTGACAGGCAGTGCTGACAGCTGTCTGGTATGAATCATGAGGGGGAACAAATTTTAAATAAAAAACCGGCATGGGTTCCCCCCAGGGGCATACCAGGCCCTTAGGTCCGGTATGGATTTTAAGGGGAACCCCCTATGCCAAAAAAACCCCTCCAAAATCCATACCAGACCCTTATCCGAGCACGCAGCCCGGCCGGTCAGGAAAGGGGGTGGGGATGAGCGCCCCTCCTCCTGAACTGTACCAGGCCGCATGCCCTCAACATCGGGGGTGGGCGCTTTGGGGCAGGGGGGCGCCCTGCAGCCCCCCCCACCCCAAAGCACCTTGTCTTCTCTTCTTCTGATGTTGACACAACGCTCTCTCCCACTGTAATGCTGTGTGAGTGGTGCGCGATGACTTATATAGGCATAGGGCGTGACCCCGCCCCGCTGACATCACCCGGTGACCATGCCCCATGCCTATATAAATCATTGTGCACTGCTCACACAGCATTACAGCGGGAGAGAGCGTCATGTCAACATCGGAAGAAGAAAAGAAGGAACAAGACGGCGAAGAAGACCGGGCCACCGCTAGCAAAAGAGCTGGTAAAAGAGCAGAAGATAGCAGAGGAGCCCAGCAGAAGAGCGGGAGAAGAACAGGACACCGAGAGAAGAGGCCGGACACCTGGAGAAGAAATGGACTACGGGAGAAGAGGCCGCAGAGAATGGAGAAGTCGGAAGAAGACCCCCAAAGTCGGGAGAAAACCCCCAAAATCAGAAGAAGACCCCCGGAGCTGCCTAATAAATTACTTTAAAAACCTGTTTAGTGTGTATTTTTATTGACACATTTTCCCTCAAATGAATGTACCCCATACTCATTCACATAGGGTAGGGGGCCGGGATCTGGGGGCCCCCTTATTAAGATTCCGATAAGCCCTCCGCCCGCAGACCCCAACAACTAATGGCCAAGGTTGTCGGGAAGAGGCCCTTGTCCTCATCAACATGGGGACAAGGTGCTTTGGGGTGGGGGGCCACAGGGTGCCCCCCTGCCCTAAAGCGCCCACCCCCCATGTTGAGGGCATGCGACCTGGTACGGTTCAGGAGGAGGGGCGCTCCCCAACCCCCACCCCCTTTCCTGACCGGCCGGGCTGCATGCTCGGATAAGGGTCTGGTATGGATTTTGGGAGGGACCCCACGCTGATTTTTCAGCGTAGGGGGTTCCCCTTAAAATCCATACCAGACCTAAGGGCCTGGTATGCCCCTGGGGGGGGAACCCATGCCGGTTTTTTATTTAAAATTTGGCACGGCATTCCCCCTCATGATTCATGCCAGATAGCTGTCAGCACTGCCTGTCACTCATTGGAAAGGAAGAAACTGTTTTCCTTTCCCGATGAGCGAGCCAGTGCGACATTCACAGTACCCTGTCGCGGAGAACCAGCACGATGGGATCGCGCTGGAAACACAATCTCGTGGTCAGGTACTGTAGTTCTGCTTTAAAGTCCCCCCTAAAGGCAAGAACATTGTATTCCTATTACTTTATTGAATTCATATTTGTAATGAAAGTATTCAGTATATTATTTCACATGCTCTTATTTGTATTGTTTTCCACCCTGAAATGCAGACCAAACTGTTCAGCAATTTGGCAGTTAGAGAGGTTGGGACAAACTATTATAATTTTAGGAATGCTTACAATTCCCTTATTTTAATTTAATGATTTTAACCTTTTTTCTAAATGGTAACTACCGTAACTACTTAAAATGTGTTAAGCTGGCTATACACTGATCGAAATTCAGCCAGTCCATCAGTGAAAGACTGAGTTTTAAAGTGTGTGGCCTCCCTCACTTGACCGAAGTCGATTAATTAATTGATATCTGGTGAAGGGACATCTTCAATGAATGGAGGAATCTGCCTATTGTTAAGCCCACTGACTGCATGAATAACAAAATGAAAGCTGGCCATAGACAAATCAAAATGCAATCTAAGCAGGAACCATCCGAGTTTCAATTAATCTGTGACAGACTGATTGTACTTAAGTTGATCTATTGATCGTCTTCAGTACAACCAGCCTGTCCATTTTTTCTTTTTTTAGTATAATCACTGCCACCAGCTAAAGCCAGCAGGAGTGATCATTGTATTCTGAAGGTAGGGAAACTTCCAGGAAGGATTCCCCTTCAAAACTGACTGGGTTGATAGTGGAATCAATTTTATTTTCTTCACTCATGATGAAAGAAAACTGTAAAATTCATGGCCAGCCTAACTGTATTGCCAGCCTTAGCTGGAGCTGGACTTTGAGTTGGCTGTTGCCTGCTTAACCTCTTCACAATACCCACTGTAAATTATGCACTCTCATCAGCTTCCCCATGCCATTGGGGCCATTATTTCAAGTCTGTTCGTTTCAAATGATAGCAGGCATTAGAGAGCTTTTTAATCTTCCACAGACCACTGCACAGTCCAGCTGAAGACCCACTATGATTGGTAACAGATTATGTGATCACCATGATTAACAAATCACAGTGGTCAAAAGAAAATTGTGTCCAGCAGCAAACATTCTTGCTGCCTGCTGATTTTCAGTAGCTTTTCTGTGCTCATGCAGGTTCATCTGTGAAGAGAGAGGGAGAGCCCTTTGACCAGCAGTGTATAACGTGAATAGCTAACAAAAAATAAAAGACATTTCCTTCTTGAGCTGTCTGCAGCCCTCTTTTTTGGAGTGGGGGGAAAGGTTATGACAAATAACCCTCCCCAAACAGGATATTGGGCCAAACTTGTAGATACATAAGAGAACTAGGACCTTTGATAAGTGGAAGAGTGGGTTTGACAATAAGGTTAGCAGTGCCTCCACCCAGAACAGAACCTTGGTGAACAGAGGGGATCCCTTTCTTGGAAATGAATCAGTTATTTAAACAAAATAATTGAGAGCAGAAGAACTACTGCAACCAACATATAACATTAGCCATAAGTATATAGCTGCACACCAGTGTGGGAAAAATACAATATTTATATGAGAAAATATTAATAAAAGTCCACACATCCAGGGTACAAACTGGTATAATTAGTAAAGGGCCAAACAAGAGTCCTGGTGGAATTGTGCACAAATATTCAGGTATAGATAGTTATTAATAGAAATACCTCCTGGTGAATGTTTCCGCAAAATCCAATTGCATTGACCCCCGAGGATGACCATGATGCAACGTTTGCCTTGGTAATACAGACCTGAAAACAAGATCTGCAATGATGAGGAGACCCTCCAGCCATTGTCCAACTTTCCTGGAATGCAGCTTCTCACATGCAGAAACATGCACTTTAGTCCCTAATAGTTTTAAATTTGACATGCAATGTGACCTCCAACTACCAGAAGTGGCTGTCGAATGCCTACCCTGGCTCTAGCCTATGCTGTTTATTGAGCCTTGAGCTAAAATTAGCTATAGAATCCCAGACCAGAAGGGACTAACAGGGAGCTGATTATAAACTCTAGTTTTTAGTTTACACTCATACTGTAGCACAGACCTAGCTATCTGGCACTGTGCATGTGAGATAATAACAATGGGACAGAGATAAGTCTGTCAACAAGGATTTAGTTACACACTAAAGAATCTATGGGCAGCTGAAGTTAAGCTATTAAAACATAGGACTACGGGGGGGCGCATGCGCGGCGCTGAGCGTGATGGACGTCTGAGTCAGTAGCTCCGTTCAGCCCGGGAAGATATCGGCTTCAGGAGGGCTAATATCACCTATTTTCACAGCGTTTTTATCACCCCTCGAGCCCCTTATACCTGGTGCATGCCTGGGAGAAAGAAAAAGCCCAGAGGATCGGCTCAACATACTTTAACACACTATCTCCTCCGCGCCCGTGATCAAGACAGCATGTCTCAAAATGGCGCTGCGGGAAGAAACATACCTCCGTCTCCGGCCTCCTCTCCTGGACGTCCCACGGACCAGACACCACTTCTAGATCCTAGCCGTGAGTACACCGCATCTCTCACTAAATCTGACCTAGAAAGCAGCTTGGAAGCCATGTATGCAAGGCTTGCAACAAAGTTCCAAACAGAGCTCCATAAAACTTCTCACACACTTTCCCAAGAGATTGCCTCACTGGGCTCCAGGACAGAAAGACTGGAAACAAAGCACGATGAGCTAGCTCTGGCTTACAGTGACCTCTCCAGAGAACATGAGTCTCTAGCTACAACCTGCGCCCTGATGCAATCCCAAATCGAAGACCTCGATAACCGCAACAGACGCAACAATTTGCGCGTAAGAGGTATACCAGAATCTGTCACAGATCTCATCCCCACAATAATCCGCCTATTTAAATCTCTGCTCCCAGACACTGATGCCGGAGCGTTCACTTGTGACCGTATTCACAGAGCCCTCAGGCCTAAACCTCCTGAAGATAAGCCTCCCAGAGATATTGTTCTTTGCATGAAGGACTTTCTAACTAAGGAGGAGATACTCAGAGCTGCTCGCAATCAACAACGTATCACTCTGGACGATCGCATCATCCAAATATACCCTGATATCTCTCCCGCCACCTTGGATAGGAGACGTGGCATGAAAGAAATTACATCTGCCCTTCAAGCAGCTCGCATTCGCTACAAGTGGGGCTTTCCATTCAAGCTTGTAATTCCCCACAATGGCACCACTTACTCTGCCACATCACTTCTGGAAGGTCAAGAAATCCTTGTAAAATTGGGCCTTTTGGATTCGGCCGCTATTCGCCGTCCCCCCTCTACTCCTAGACCATCACCCATCTGGCAGACCCCACCAACCAGGAGAGACAGACGGAGGATCAGATACGACATCGGAGATAGATTTGATGAACCCTTTCCTTGATCGTCTCAGCACAGTCGACCACCTTAAGATTCCCCAGCAACTTGCACCGTCCATCTGATTTCAAGATCCCGGACGTCGGTCCCTTGGAGCTGCGACATGCACACCCCACCCAGCAGCAGTCTGTAGTCTCAGACCTATTTTTTTTTTTTTTTTTTTTTTTTTGGTTTGAGTCATCACTGCAGGCTTGTTCTCCTTTTAATTTTTTTTTGTATATAGACTCACTTTACCTGCAAAGTTCAGATCATTTCTCTTAGCTGGGTTTGAGACCTTGTAGTCTCAGTATTTGTTATTTCGTTTATCGGGTTATTTATAGTCACCTGATCCAATTCTAGTTATGAAGACTTTTGTGTTGCTATTTGACTTATGGTCTTTTTTCATACCTTTTTTTCCTTTTATTTTTATTTTTCTCCTTTTTAGCTTCAGGTTTCGATCCACCTTTTTGCTATTTATGCATCGAATATATCATGCTGTGATATTTTGCAGATTTATTGCTCTACTAGGCCTCGGCAGCTTAATGGTTTATGGTATGTCACAACCTTCTAACCTACTGTGCTCGAGTGTGTCGGCCCTTGGCTTGTTTCTTGAAAAAATAGGCACCGGTCTCAGGTCACTATTGGCTCCTGTTTTTTCTCAGACTATAGTGTATAACAACATTCCCCATGGTAATTAAATGTGTATCACACAACGTTAAAGGTTTTAACTCCCCCTCTAAAAGGAAGAAGGCCTTTGCCTTTTATAAGCAGTTGGATGCAAAAATTCTCCTCTTACAGGAGACACATTTTGCTCATTCCTCGCACCCTAAATTCCTTCATAGAAGTTTTCCTCAATCCTTTTGTTCTTTACACCAGACGAAAAGTAGAGGTGCCGCCATACTCTTGCACAGATCCTTTCCAATGGAAGTTAAACAGATATCTAAAGACAAAGATAGTAGGTATGTCATAATCAAAGGCCAGATTCATAACAGAGAACTTACTATCGCTAGCATCTACGCTCCACAGGACTCCCCTGCCTCTTTTTTTACCTCCTTCTTTGACCGTCTTTCCCATTTTCAGTCACCACATATGATAATTGGTGGGGATTTTAATATGGTTGCCAATCCTAACCTTGACAGATCCAATTTATCCCCCTCCTCCAAATCATTTCCACGTTCTCTCTCCAGGGGACTGCTTGAACACCAACTGGTAGACTCCTGGAGAGCTCTCAACATTGGCACTAAAGAATACACATTTTACTCCTATCCCCATAAAAGTTATGCAAGATTGGATTATATCTATTCTACCCCCATTATACTAGCTAACACTACAGAGGCTAGCATACACCCCTGCACGTGGTCAGACCACCATGCCACTGCCTTCACAACCACTTACATCAGGCTTGCTCCTACCTCTTACTCCTGGCGCCTAAATGAGGCTCTCCTTTCTGATGCAGTGGTGGAGGCAGAAGTGGCACAAGCTATTGCAGAATATTTTAACATCAATGCTATCCCAGAAACCCCCCCCGCCATGGTCTGGTCGGCGCATAAAGCTGTCCTAAGGGGTAAATTAATAAGCTTAGCCTCGGCTCAAAACAAAATTGATAAACAGAACATCTTAACCCTTACCAAAGATCTAGATAACATCTACAAAAATACCAACCTCTTACATTTACCCGCCACAAGACAGCTGATTGACCAAAAACGTCTAGAGTTAGAAGGCATTTTGTCCAAGAGGGTAGAAAAGTCTCTTCGTTGGTCCAAAGCAAAATACCTGCTCCATGAGGGCTCCGCCTCTACCCTCTTCGCTAGAAAGCTAAACCACGCATCCCGTCCACCCCATATATATAGATTGATGACCCCCACAGGACATCTTACTTCACATCCACAAGAGGTCCTTCATATCTTTGAAAGATTTTATTCCTCCCTTCTATCCCCCTCCCAATTAAATCCCTCACCTGCAGATGAGGCCTGGTTTCAGAACATTCCTCTACCTCATCTTACACCTACACAACTGGATATACTGAACTCCCCCATCACTCCGGTTGAGGTTTTGAAAGTGATTAAATCTCTGAAATCAGGCTCAGCTCCAGGCCCTGACGGATTTTCATCCTTATATTATAAGAAATTCTCATCCCTCCTTACCACTAGGTTAGTTCATATATTTAATTGGATCCTCCAGGGGGGTAGCTTCCCCGAAGAAATGTTACTTGCCAATATGTCTCTTTTACCAAAACCTCACAAAAACCACACCCTTCCCCAAAATTACCGACCTATCTCGGTCATTAATAATGATTTAAAAATTTTTAGCAGGATCATGGCTGACAGACTGGCGGGGGTTATCCCCACCTTAATTTCCCCTTTTCAATCTGGATTTATACCCCATAGACTTATCACTGATAATATTCGTCTAGCGACAAATATAATACAAGATGCCAACCTTTTCTCACGTAAACTCCTCTTGCTTAGCTTAGACATACAAAAAGCTTTCGATAATGTCTCTTGGTCCTACATCACTACTCTCCTACAAAGAATGGGATTCCAGGGAGCTTTCCTACAAGCATTCCTGGCCCTTTATCGTAACCCGAGGACTCGGATTAGGCTCCCTGGCTGTAACTCTAATTTTTTCGACCTGGGCAGGGGTACAAGGCAGGGATGCCCTATGTCGCCTCTAATTTTTGCATTAGCCCTCGAGCCTTTGGCCATAGCTATATTACAAAATCCTGACATTTCGGGTTACGAGAAGGGCCACTCGTCATACAAATTTGGAATGTATGCTGATGACGTCCTAATGTTTCTCACCAACCCTCTGGTTTCTCTGCCTAATCTATTTCAGACTCTATCAAGCTTTGCAGAGATATCAGGCCTATCCATTAACATGTCAAAATCAAGCGCCCTCCCTATAGGTTACCCCCCCGGAGAACTGCATCATCTTCAGTCAGTCTACCCCTTTATCTGGGCAGAGTCTCATCTTCTATATCTTGGTATTAACCTTGCCAATGACTTCGGCAGACTCTTTGAAGTTAATTTCCCACCTATGGTTTCTAAATTGAAAAGTATCCTCAAACAATGGTCACACCTCCACATTTCATTCCTTGGTAGGATCACTGCCCTCAAAATGACTATCCTCCCCAAATTGCTCTACCTTTTTAGATCCCTCCCGATTAAATTGTCCAAAACATACCTCCACACTATCCAGGTGTGGTTTAATAGATTTATATGGAGGGACAAGCCCCCTCGCTTTGCCAGGGAAGTCCTGTATCGCTCAGCCAAAAGGGGTGGTTTGGGGGTTCCTCAAATATGGCTTTACTACTTGGCCAGTAGATACTCGCAACAAGCACAATGGAATATTGATAGCTCTAAGGTCCCTTGGGTGCAGTTTGAAAGTGAATCTATCGCCCCCCTATATCTCCCGGGCCTTATGTGGTCCAACAATCAGACCAAATCAGTAATAGCCTCCAAAAATTTGATTACACATGCTGGCATCCAACTCTGGGACTCCTATAAAAAAACTTACAATCTCATATCAACAACCCCCCTATATGCCTCATTTCTAGGAGATTCTAGATTCCCATTGGCCATGGATAGACCTTCCTCCTTCCAACTCTGGATTGACTTAAAATTAACTACCTTAGACAAATTTCTTATAAACGCTAAATTTATCTCCTTTTCTCAATTGCAATTCTTGTACCACATCCCAAACTCCGAATTATACCACTTTCTACAAATACGTCACTTTTTCCAAACACATTACACTGGCCCCTCTGCTACCTCCACCACTCTATATGAGGACATATGCCATGACTCTCCCCGCCAAAAAGGTCTAATCTCCCTAGTATATGTTGCCCTGGATAGCACTTCAGAGGCCGTAACTCTAAAATATAGATCCCAATGGGCAGCCGATTTAGATCTTGCTGTAGATGACATTGATTGGGTGAAGGGCTGGCAGAACCTACGCAAATGCACTAAATCCATCATGGTACGTGAAACGGCGATCAAACTGTTGACACGTTGGTACTATACTCCGTTGCGTATACACAAGATTTACCCTCATTCATCCCCCCTCTGTTTTAGGGGCTGTAAGCAGCAAGGCTCGTTTTTCCATATATTCTGGAATTGCGAAAAACTTCGCCCCACTTGGAATGAGATCTTAAAAGTAATGGACAAATTAGCAGGCAGTCCTCTTGATATCTCATTCCAACATTGTCTCTTATTTCAATCCCCCCCAGACACTCCCAAACCATTAGTTAAATTGATTCACTCTATTTGTATTGCCATGCATTGGGTTATTGCTCTGAATTGGAAATCAGCTTCAGCACCACTCTCTCAAGTTATTGCAAGAATAGACCACATGATGTTGTCGGACAGGATATTTCATACCCTACATGACACTATCCCTCAATATGATGCCATCTGGAACCCCTGGTTCTTATTTAGGCTCCAAACCTGACATTATTACATTTGTTTTTTCTTTCTATTTTAGTATATTCTGTACATTTCATTTTCTGACCTAAGGCTTTTTATTTTTTTTTTCTTTCTTCTTGTTCTGTATGTTTGTAATACTTTAGCTTTCAACTGAATTTCAGACTTTCAGTTTATATTGATAGCCCTAATAGAGATATATAATTTAGAGATTTAAACTGATATGTAGTCACTGCTTACATTCCATGTCTCTACATTTTTTGGTACTCATTGCACTGATTGTCTTGAATGTATTACACCCTCTTTGTTATTTCTAAGAACAAAATAAAAACTTTTTGAAAACAAAAAAAAAAACATAGGACTACATGCCTAATGGTGTCTGCTTTCTGTCTGAGTAAAATTACAGCAGCAGTAGCAGGCCCTGTGTATATAAGGTCCTGTGGCTCGGTTCTCTATCTCTCTTTCTACTTTTATCTTCTGGGGCTTCTGATCCAAATATACATAAACAGGAAGTGATGTACATAAATGATCCCTGCGAACATTAATCAGCAGACCCACTTACAGACAGTAGAGGGCAGCAGATCCCTACATGTGAAAATCTTGAAATCTCTAATATATTCCCACTTGTTTATCAACCTTAAAGCTCTGACAAATCTATCTAAACCTACATGTATTGGGGTCCCTGTACTCAAAAATTAGTTATTCAGTAAAAAAAATCAAATAATAATTATACATAAAAGGATATATGTATCAAGCAAACTGAATGTCTAATACCTGATCAGAGACTGAAATGACGAGGTTGGCCTCTCTTGTATCTCCAGCCCAGGTCCCGCTGAAGGTGGAACAAAGGGTACCAAGAGACAGGAGGAACAGGAGTGCCGCCAAGTGTTCTTAGGTGCTTGCAGCAGGAGATGCAGACCCTGGCAGGCTGGCAGAACATCAGGTCAGGATTAGTAGCTGTGCATAAGATCCAGCCAAAGATAAAGGGGTACTCCACACAGGCTGCGGGTTCTAGATGCGAGGCTTGTCAGAGCTCCCAGCAGGCTTGAGACAGGAACTGACTGTGATGAGCAGAGCTGATACAGATAACAGCCAGATAGGCACTTGAACCAGATGTGAGAGCAGAGCTGGGAGCAGCAATGTGGTCACAGGGATAGCCGAGGTCAGCAGCTCATGGGCAGCGAGGTGGGTAGAGACATGGTCAAGAACAGAGCCTGGGTCAGGAACTGGTGACAGAGCAGAAGCATGATCCATGTTCAGGTCAGAGGCAAGCCAGGTCAGTAACAAGGGAAACAAACAGAGTAATAGCAGGTAGACATATGCATGACAAAAAATGTGTTTAGTTTCATTTGGATTCCTTAATCTAGTTATTTAGTTTTGTTAAATTTGGTTGATTTGTTCAATTCGTATTCAGAATTTGTTTTATGTCTTCTTTTGAATTTTCTTCTAATTTAGGCTTTTTTCTATTCAAAATGTTTGAATTGATAAACTTTGAATTGGTCAAATTGAAAATGTTATATTTTTTCAATTCAAATGCACTAAAGTAAATAAACAAAAGAAAAATCTTCATCAAATGATTACAATGACTCTTTAACTACTTGCTGACCAGCCGCTGTCATTATGCAGCAGCAGGTTGTCTCCCCTGCGCGAATGCCATAGCTGTACGGTGGTATAGGGGGCATGCGGGAGGGACGTCGATGCTGATGCACATGGCTGGCCGACGCAATGTCCTCTGGCGACCCACGTTTGCTCCTGAGAGACAGAATGGGGATCTGTCAATGTAAACAGACAGATACCCATTCTATCAGGGTAGTAGAGAGAGATCTGCTGTTCCTAGTGATCACAGTTAGAAACACCTCCCTAGGGAACACTTAACCCCTTGATCGCCCCCTAGTGTTAACTCCTTCACTGCCAGTGACATTTATACAGTAATCAGCGGCTATTTTTAGCTCTGATTGCTGTATAAATGTCAGCGGTCCCAAAAAAGTGTCAAAAGTGCCTTATCTGTCCGCCACAATGTCACAGACCCACTAAAAATCGCTGATCACTGCCATTACTAAAAATGCCATAAATCAATTTCCTTTTTTGTAGTCTCTTATTATGAATTTGTTTTTACCAAAAATATGTAGAAGAACAAAATATTGGCCTAAACTGATGAAGAAATTTGTTTTTTCACATTTTTTTTGGATAATTATTATAGCAAAAAGTAAAAAATATAGTTTTTTTTTTCAAAATTGTCTGTCTTTTTTTGTTTATAGTTTAAAAAATAAAAACCGCAGAGGTGATCAAATACCACCAAAAGAAAGCTCTATTTTTGTGAAAATTTGTTGGGTACAGTACCGCATGACCGCGCAATTGTAAGTTAAAGCGACGCAATGCTGTATCACAAAAAATGGCCTGATCATTAAGGGGGCAAATCCTCTTGTCCCTAAGTGGTTAAATCACCTTTGGATTCTATTTGAATTTCAATTTCAATTTTGGAAATTTGGGTGAATTTCATTTCATTATTCGGAGCATTCAGTAAACTTTGTTTATACTGTAATTCGGGTATTCGGATATATCTAAATCTCTGAAAAACAAAAAAATTTGTCTGAATAATAATTCGGAACGAAACAAACTACACATGTCTAATAGCAGGACACAGGAAACAGCTAAAAGACCAGTAAGCACTGGAGTATGAGCAGAAGCTCCCTTAAATAGTCCACCTGGAGTCAACATGCGTTGAGTGCATGTCTGTTTTTGTGTGTGTGTGTTCACGTGCATTCTGTGCGCATGTGCATTTCTGTTAGCCAAATGTCTGGTAGTCTTCTCTGACAGTGAAATAGCATTTTTTTTGCATTTTTGTCCATTTTTATTTTTTTTTCCAAATCTCATTCAGGGTATTTCAAAAATTTAAGGGCCTATGTATACCTAAAACAGTTGGTGCGAAAATAATTTTGTTATGAAAAGTTCTTAAAAAGTTTGGGATTTCTTTATTAAAATTGGTAGTGCGAATGACTCAAGAATTTGCAAATTTCTTATGAATAATCCCTGTATTTGCCTACCACATAATTGATGATTCCTATAATTGCCAGCTCCATCTAGTGACCATAATGCTGTATTTTCCTGAAATACTTCAATCAGCAAAATACCATATTATGACCACTAAATGGAGCCAATAATCATAGGAAATAAACATGTTAGGCAATTATGGTAATACGTGATTACAGTGATTCATGAAAACTGTGTGAATACTTGAGGCATTTCTGATTTTTATTACCCTGGATCCTGCAAGGGTTAAAGGCATACAAAACTACATGCCTAACTAAGACTATCCTGTCCATAGAGGCACAATGCTGCTGTGATTTTACTGCAGAATGAGAAGTATTGTCTTTATGTTACAGGAAGTAGAAAATCTTTGGATATACTGTCAGGGTGAACAGGTAATCCAACTATGTTACAGGGGGTTAGGAAAAACAATAATTTTAGGTGTGAATTCTAGTAAAAACTTTAGTACACATTTGACTTTAGAAACTTGACACAAACCTGGGCAATTTAAACTGGGCATATGATGAATATGAACAAGCCATATAGGCTGTAGCCTAGGGAGTCAAATGTGAAAAGGCAGTCTGCAGTATTATGTGACACATTACGTTCCTATGTAAACATGCAAACATTGCATTTGCACATATTCATTTTTCATCATAGGTATTGTTTGTAGCACCCTGGTATGTGACAGCTTTATTTCAATTACATATTCATTTTCCTTAACCCAACTGGATCCTTAAACAAACACAAGCCAATTAAGAGGGTAAAAACAAAACTCTTTATCAGTTTCTCTGTTGCCAGTATTACAGATAGTCAATCCTAAGAGAGCAATCTCATAAAAAGGTTGCAGTGTAAATGTTTATTTTTCAATTTCATGGTTCATTCTTGGAAGAAGCATATTTAAATATAATCGCCACAGATATGTTTAAAGATCTGTCGGATGAACGCTAGGAAATACAGTTGGAATAAATCTTTATCGCCAACAGTCAGATCATGTAATATAGTCATTTTAAACCTCCAAACCAATTGTAATATGTTTTTCTACAAAATCTGTGGAGCAAATAGAGGCTTTTGGCAAGCCAAACATTGTTTTTTTTTTTTGTTTTCTTTTTTTTGTTTAACAAAAAGGTTAGAACCCTGTCAGATTTTACTTCTATCCAGGGCTCCATTAGAGAGATCTTCCATCACGTTCTGTCCAGGTGATAACAGTTTTACCAGTAGAGACATAAGGAGAAATCTGCAACAGCAACACTTAAATAAAAATCTGTCTGCAGTTCTAGCTTTTCCTAACTTTACTAAAGAAGTGTTTTTTTATTCTATTTGTGTAGCTGTTAGAGATTTTCTATTACTTCCTTTCTGTTAAAACTATGGGGTCAATTCACTAAGCTTTACCGTATGCGGTAAGGGTATCACGTTACTTATTTGCATAAATGACTGCATGCGGTAAATAAAGTCCAATTCATTTAAAAAAACAATAGAGATTTTGCAGTAAACAACAAAAAAAGTGTTGGTAAATATCGCAGGAAATCGTGTGAAAATCTGTTAAGTCCAATTCACAAATGAAACAAAGGTGCGATATTTAACACCACTCTTCTGGTGGTGGTAACCAAGCATGTATTCAAACCCACAGAAAAGGGCCTAATTCCACCCACAGAACACCCACAAGAAGGGGTACTATTCCAGCAGCAGAGTACACACAAAAATGTGGCATTATACATCACGCGTACACAAGTATTTTTAATTTTTTTTGACATGCAGTGCAAAGTAAATGCAAACATCGGCTGAAATTTAACATCAAGATCTTTAAAAAAAAAATAATATATATATTTTTTTAAAGTAAACGTTGTTTACAAAAGTGCAACAATGGAGTATGTCAACCATGACAATTACTCCAGCTAGAAGTGCCCTCTTGAAGTGGCCACTGTAATACTTTTGGTTATGTACACCATTACAAGATAAACTTGAATAGGAACATGAAAAATAAATAAACATGTTTAAAAAAATGTATAAAAAAATGGTCAAGTTTTATTTAGTTTCCACAATCTAAACATAGACATCAGCAAGTAATTGGGCCAAAAACATAGAACAATCTAGTAATAACACTTTCAACAGCTCTAGTGGGCTAAAAAAACATTTTTTTTGAATGTATGGCATTATGGATTTAATAAAGGAGGGCAACACAGCTTAACAGCAGGAGACATACATTTTGAGAAGGTAGTTCAAATTTTAATGGCTCCAAATACAGATTACTGTAAAGAAAGTTAGATTAAAAGAATGTTTTTTGCAAAAGAAAAGTAACAAACATGTTAAAATGTAAAATGTTATAAGGAAATGACCTTACACAATTCTTAACCACCGACACATGCGATAAATTACCACATGAGAAACTGCGCTAGTTACCGAACAATCGAAAGAATACGACATTCGTTATTTAATGCTAAATTCTTAGGGAATTGAACTTTCACAACTGATTTACCACATTCATATTTTTACTGCATTTTATTTGCCGTTATTTAACTCTTAGTGAATTGACCCCATTGTCAGAAGGACAGTAATGCCCCGTACACACGGTCGGACTTTGTTCGGACATTCCGACAACAAAATCCTAGGATTTTTTCCGACGGATGTTGGCTCAAAATTGTCTTGCATACACACGGTCACACAAAGTTGTCGGAAAATCCGATCGTTCTGAACGCGGTGACGTAAAACACGTACGTCAGGACTATAAACGGGGCAGTGGCCAATAGCTTTCATCTCTTTATTTATTCTAAGCATGTGTGGCACTTTGTCCATCGGATTTGTGTACACACGATCGGAATTTCCGACAACGGATTTTGTTGTCGAAAAATTTTATATCCTGCTCTCAAACTTTGTGTGTCGGAAAATCCGATGGAAAATGTGTGATGGAGCCTACACATGGTTGGAATTTCCGACAACAAGGTCCTATCACACATTTTCCGTCGGAAAATCCGACCGTGTGTACAGGGCATCAGTGTGGGGAAACCTCTCTAACAGGGACCTGACCATTACTGTACCATGTGTTTTTTAATCTATATTTCATTTGCACCTAAATCTAGTTAATACTGTTTATGTAAAAAAAAAAAAAAAAAACAATTCTTTGAGGATATTCTAAAGATTTGGATGTTAAATGCTTGAACAGGATTATAACCACTAAGTGTCTTTCACAGGTGTTACACATCGTTACACAGGACACTTATTATTTTTGTTCTGTGTCTTGTCTATTTAAAGGATATTAAAAGTGTGAGCTGTGCTGTGTATGTGCCACCTCCCACCATTGATTGCTATAACATGCTGGAAAATAGTAGTGGCCACACAGAGCTTTCATTTTTTGTAATTCCATTGACTGATGGGGGTATGGAATCTCATTAAAAGTAACAGTTCTTTTACTGGAAGAACTACTATTTTCTTAAATTACATAGGAACTGTGTTACGTAATGGTTTATATGTAAATGTGGCTCAGTGTCATTTTCTTTTTATAGCTCTAAATTATCTTTTTGACACTTAGGGCTAGCACTAACAAACCTCTAGCACTGATGTAAGCAAGTCTGTATTTTTCACTGTACACACAGTATGTGTTAATAAATATTCACACTTTGCTTAAAGTTTGATGCAGCCAAAACTAAAAAATGCAGTTTCCAGAGGTGGATCAAGTACTAAGCAATACATCAGTGTGACACTGTAGAGAACAACTACTGAGACTTCAACACACTGCTCCAAGAGTGCTAAAGAAAGATGTACTCACCAGGCAGAGCCTTAGGCTTATAAAGAGAATTTTTAATTCTGCTTTAACTTCATGGTATAAGGTATAACATTTGCCCTGTTTAACTGATTTAAGTATAAAATATATTGAGCTTTAGTACATGAATTGAATGGGAACTTGGGGCTTTAAAAACCTGAATAAGTAAACAGTTGATAATCCTTATAAGGGGTTATTTACGAAAGGCAAATCCACTTTGCACTACAAGTGCAAACGACAAGTGAAAAGTGCACTTGAAATTGCACTGAAAGTGCACTCACTGTAAATCTAAGGGGTAGATCTGAAATGAGGGGAAGCTCTGCTGATTTTATCATCCAATCATGTGCAAGCTAAAATGATGGTTTTTATTTTCCTTGCATGTCCCCCTTGGATCTACAGAGACTGCACTTTCATTGCAATTTCAAGTGCACTTTGCACTTGTAGTTTGCACTTGTAGTGCAAAGTGGATTTGCCTTTAGTAAATAACCCCCATAGTGTTTGTAAAGGATCACAGATTTTTACCTTTATGCATTCTATGCATAAAAGTAAAAACCCTTCTGTTTGCAGTAGCACCTCCCCTAGCCCCCACAATACTTACCTAAGCCCCATCTCGATCCAGTGATGTGCACAAGTGCAGTTGCTTCTCATTGGCTAGCTCCCGCTACTGTCAATCACAGCCAGTGAGGCAATGAGGAAAGAGTGGGGGGCAGGGCCGAGTCATGCTTCATGTATGATTGGACACACAGAGATGTGGCCTGGGAGCAAGCCTGCTCAGGTGCCCCCATAGCAAGTACTCAACAGGAGGGAGGTGCCAGGAGCACTGGCAGGGGACCCGAGAAGAGGAGGATCGAGGCTGCTCTGTGCAAAACCACTGCACAGAGCAGGTAAGTATAAACATGCTATTTGTTATATTAAAAAAATCTGTTTAATATCACTTTAATGAAAAGTGTTCTGCTTTTACAAATACTAACTCTGAATTAAGTGAAGATGTCTGGTCAGTGATTTGGTAATGGGGTCCTTTAGAGGTGAACAGGTCTTCTGCTGATGCAACACATGAAGGGTAATTTACTAAATGAGTTATAAATCTTCACACAATAAGTTGTGTGAATATTCATTTCAATTATCTAATCATTTGAAAAGCAACATGCGCACATGATTGGTGTTTCAATGTGAACAGGGGCTTTTGCGAAGCTTGTCAACTCATTTAGTAAATCAGCCAAATGGTCCTGGCAATTTTTTGCATCCTTATGATGTACTGTAGGTGCACCTTTTTACTTTGCTCCCACTGCTGTCAAGTCAATCAGAGCCAGTGAAAAGAAATCAGGGTAGGGGCCAAGCCCCACTCTGTGTGTCTTACAGACATAGAGAGCAGGGCTCAGGAGCGAGTATGCACAAGTGTCCCCATAGCAAGTGGCTTGCTATGGGGGCACCCGGCAGGGGGGGAGGAGCCAGGAGCACCAGCAGGGGATCTGAAAAGGGGACAATTGGGGCTGCTCTGTGCAAAACCATTGCATAGAGTAGGTGAGTATGACATGTTTGTTATTCTAAAACAAAAAAGCCTGAGCCTTTAGTATTACTTTAAATCAAAACAATGACATCCATGAGAGCATTTGCTTCTGAATCAAAATAGAAAAACACAGCTTATTGGCCCATTTTCTTCACCCACCGACTATAGATCAGTGAAAATGGTTGTGGGGCCCAAAACATAAAGGAGAGGGTAAGATGTACAAGGGACGTCTTTACCAACATGCAATGCTGGCATTTCACAGCAATTAATCTAACCTGTGAAATGGATAACCATTTTGAATGTTCTCATCATTACTTGGAAACACTTTCAAGGGAAACTGATAACTGAACTGCTAAATAAGAGACATTGTAACACAGGCGTCATCTCGCTGTTTCTTTATAATAAACAATGGAAAATAGTACATTATGACTTAAACCTGCAGGGGGCCTGATATTTTTTATATTTTTGTGGGAGTTTACATACTGATTTAAGTCCTTTTTCAATGATCATTCTTCAAAATACTCTAGAGCATTTTGAGGAAGTGACTTGATTAGGGAGAATCGTTAAATACTGAGGCACTTGACCATTGACTAGATTAGGTGACCAAGTACTGGCTGTGTAGATGTTTTTAGACTAGGCATGCTTTAAACTACAGATGTCATCTATCATGTTTTTTGTTAAAGCTTGGCAACCTGCAGAAAAAAGCCTTTTTTAAAGGTATATGGATGATACAAGGATATACACAGTGTTCTGCCTGCTGCTGAAGTATTTTATGGTTTTATTACTTGAACACCATCCTTTTGTCCAATTGTTTCAAAGTGATGCTGCGAGAAAAAGAAACAGATTAATATGCAGTTGGTAAGCTTAAAAATCACTCCATTTCTCCCAGGCAAAACACCTGTTGCTTTTGTTTTCACTCTACTGCTCCAGTGCACATCTATACAATGCAAAGGATGGGCACAACCTCATGAATTCCAATAAGCAAACAATATATAGTGTATATATATATATATATATATGCAGCACAAACCTCACAGAAGTAAAAATAAAAACATTTTGTGTGTAAGTACTCTCAAGTGTACTCAAAACATATTTTTTTTCTTGATTGGAGACTTACAATTCCATTGATCCAATCACAGAAAAATTCAATAATTATATCAAAATTCAAAGTTACACCTTACATTAGCTGGACTTTTTTAAGGAAACTGTCATAGCAGGAATATGTAATATGTCAATTTGGACCTTTCCCTCTAAAAATGTCTGGCTATCATTCTTACCTTCTTGCCCCAATGCTTTGAGTGACTCCTGACACATTTGCAAACAGGGAATTTTGCCTTTCCTAACCCATATAAGTTCTTCACTTATTTGTTCCATAAGTGCAAGCAATAACTGTTGTCTGTGCACAAGGAGGGGTTATGGAGATGTCATGGTTATGGTTTTATGGAGGGATTATGGATATTTCTGTCACATCAACAGTTATTTTTCTGTACAGTCAGCATGTTTAAAGGGATACACATGGGGACATGTTCATGAATTGCAGAAATGTACAAAGTATTTTTTAGTATTTATAGTTATTTAGTGTTTTTGTAATTAGTCTTGTTTGCTATTTGGTCTTATTTGGTGTTTAGCTATTTAGCAATTTGTTTTTTTTTATGCTTTTAGAGAATGTGAATACAGTTTACTGAATCTACTTTCTCCATGGTTAGAAAATATTTTTATTTTATTTCAGGCAGCTATTTTTGGCCAAAACTTATTTTAAAGAAAGCCCCATTATCAGGAATGTCCTTTACCAATAATGTTTTTGTTACTTTGATATATA